>NW_012101296.1:805793-806138 GCF_000951045.1 Mandrillus leucophaeus
CATTATGTAATGGCCTTCTTTGTCTCTTTTGATCTTTGATGGTTTAAAGTCTGTTTTATCAGAGACTGGTATTGCAACCCCTGCTTTTTTTTGTTTTCCATTTGCTTGGGAGATCTTCCTCCATCCCTTTATTTTGAGCCTATATATGTCTCTGCATGTGAGATGGGTCTCCTGAATATAGCAAACTGATGGATCTTGACTCTATCCAATTTGCCAGTCTGTGTCTTTTATTTATTTATTTATTTATTTATTTTATTATTATTATTATACTTTAAGTTCTAGGGTACATGTGCATAACGTGCACGTTTGTTACATATGTATACTTGTGCCATGTTGCTGTGCTGC
>NW_012101296.1:806188-808508 GCF_000951045.1 Mandrillus leucophaeus
CTGTTTTTGTTACTGTAGCCTTGTAGTATAGTTTGAAGTCAGGTAGCGTGATGCCTCCAGCTTTGTTCTTTTGGCTTAGGATTGTCTTGGCAATGTGGACTCTTTTTTGGTTCCATATGAACTTTAAAGTAGTTTTTTCGAATTCTGTGAAGAAAGTCATTGGTAGCTTGATGGGGATGGCATTGAATCTATAAATTACCTTGGGCAGTATGGCCATTTTCACAATATAGATTGTTCCTATCCATGATGTTCTTCCATTTGTTTGTGTCCTCTTTCATTTTACTGAGCAGTGGTTTGTAGTTCTCCTTGAAGAGGACCTTCACATCCCTTCTAAATTGGATTCCTAGGTATTTTATTCTCTTTGAAGCAATTGTGAATGGGAGTTCATTCATGATTTGGCTCTCTGTCTGTTATTGGTGTATAGGAATGCTTGTGATTTTTGCACATTGATTTTGTATCCTGAGACTTTGCTGAAGTTGCTTATCAGCTTAAGGAGATTTTGGGCTGAGACGATGGGGTTTTCTAAATATACAATCATGTCATCTGCAAACAAGGACAATTTGACTTCTTCTTTTCCTAACTGAATACCCTTTATTTCTTTCTCTTGCCTGATTGCCCTGGTCAGAACTTCCAACACTATATTGAATAGAAGTGCTGAGAGAGGGCATCCCTGTCTTGTGCCACTTTTCAAGGGGAATGCTTCCAGTTTTTGCCCATTCAGTATGATATTGGCTGTGGATTTGTCATAAATAGCTCATTATTTTGAGATACATTCCATCAATACCGAGTTTATTGAGAGTTTTTAGCATGAACGGCTGTTGAATTTTGTCAAAGGCCTTTTCTGCATCTGT
Organism: Mandrillus leucophaeus; assembly: GCF_000951045.1. Lineage (NCBI taxonomy): Eukaryota > Metazoa > Chordata > Mammalia > Primates > Cercopithecidae > Mandrillus > Mandrillus leucophaeus. The sequence goes on from NW_012101296.1 coordinate 807,040, forward strand.
TGAGATAATCATGTGGTTTTTGTCTTTGGTTCTGTTTATATGCTGGATTATGTTTACTGATTTGCATATGTTGAACCAGCCTTGCATCCCAGGGATGAAGCCCACTTGATCATGGTGGATAAGCTTTTTGATGTGCTACTGGATTCGGTTTGCCAGTATTTTATTGAGGATGTTTGCATTGATGTTCATCAGGGATATTGGTCTAAAATTATCTTTTTATGTTGTCTTTCTGCCAACTTTGGTATCAGGATGATGTTGGCCTCATAAAATGAGTTAGGGAAGATTCCCTCTTTTTCTGTTGATTGGAGTGGTTTCAGAAGGAATGGTACCAGCTCCTCTCTGTACCTCTGGTAGAATTTGGCTGTGAATCTGTCTGGTCCTGGACATTTTTTTCGGTTGGTAGGCTATTAATTATTACCTCAGTTTCAGAGCCTGCTATTGGTCTATTCAGAGATTCAACTTCTTCCTGGTTTAGTCTTGGGAGAGTGTATGTGTCCAGGATTTTATCCATTTCTTCTAGGTTTTCTAGTTTATTTGCATAGAGGTGTTTATAGTATTCTCTGATGGTAGTTTGTGTTTCTGTGGGGTTGGTGGTGATAGCCCCTTTATCATTTGTTATTGCATCTATCTGATTCTTCTCTCTTTTCTTCTTTGTCTTGCTAATGGCCTATCAGTTTTGTTGATCTTTTCAAAAAACTAGCTTCTGGATTCATTGATTTTTTGAAGGGTTTTTTGTGTCTCAATCTCCTTCAGTTCTGCTCTGATCTTAGTTATTTCTTGCCTTCTGCTAGCTTTTGAATGTGTTTGCTCTTGCTTCTCTATTTCTTTGATGTTAGGGTGTCAATTTTAGATCTTTCCTGCTTTCTCTTGTGAGCATTTAGTGCTATAAATTTCCCTCTACACACTGCTTTAAATGTGTCCCTAGAGATTCTGGTGTGTAGTGTCTTTGTTCTCATTGGTTTCAAAGAGCATCTTTATTTCTTCCTTCATTTCATTATGTACCCAGTAGTCATTCAAGAGCAGGTTGTTCAGTTTCCATGTAGTTGAGCAATTTTGATTGAGTTTCTTCGTCCTGAGTTCTAGTTTGATTGCACTGTGGTCTGAGAGACAGTTTGTTATAATTTCTGTTCTTTTACTTTTGCTGAGGAGTGCTTTACATCCAACTATGTGGTCAGTTTTTGAGTAAGTGTGATGTGGTGCTGAGAAGAATGTATATTCTGTTGATTTGGAGAGTTCTGTAGATGTCTATTAGATCTGCTTGGTGCAGAGTTGAGTTCAGTTCCTGGATATCCTTGTTAATTTTCTGTCTCGTAGATCTGTCTAATGTTGACAGTGGGGGTGTTAAAGTCTCCCATTATTATTGTGTGGGAGTCTAAGTGTCTTTGTAAGTCTCTAAGGACTTGCTTTGTGAATCTGGGTGCTCCTGTATTGGGTGCATATATATTTAGGATAGTTAGCTCTTCTTGTTG
>NW_012101297.1:0-33898 GCF_000951045.1 Mandrillus leucophaeus
AGCTCTTTTCTTCAACACAGTATGAAGTGAAACTCATATGGGTCGTCCAAAGGCTGAAAATAAACAGAGCATCCTTTATTAGAAAAAAAAAAAAATACAAAAATTAGCCAGGCATGGTGGTGGGCGCCTGTAGTCCCAGCTACTCAGGAGGCTGAGGCAGGAGACTCGCTTAAACCCAGGAGGCAGAGGTTGCAGTGAGCTGAGTCCTCGCCACTGCACTCTAGCCTGGGCGACAGAGCGAGACTCCGTCTCAAAAAATTAAAAATGTGGCCTCCTTAATACAGCATCTGCAAGTCTTGCTGCATGCTTGTGAATTTCTTGGGGGGATAGCATATAAATGGGCAAAGTCCACCTCATTTTAGATAAGATTTCATTAGCTATTTCCTAATGTTTTATTTTAATGAAGTAATGAAAAGAGATGTCATCGTGGATTCTTTTTTAATGTCCATGAATGGTTTCAAGTGACATCGTATGGGGACAAAAAATACACCGCAGACCTTGCCACTTGAGCAGCATTTCCACAGCTGTTTTCTTCCTGCAGATCCTTCTTGCGTTCCACACATGTCCACTCCCGGTGTCAGCATCACCCACCCCCTGACCAATGGCACAGGCTCATCAGCCCTCAGTATTGTTAAGGGGAAAATGAAAGAGTTTTTATTATTACAAAAGCAATACATACTCGTTCGACAATGTCAGTAAATTGTACCAAAAAAAAAGGAAAACCTAGAAAACAAACATAATCTCATGTGGCTGGATGCGGGATTTTTGACTCATTGCTGCAAAGCTTTCTAGATACGTTTTACATGTATACGCGAACCCACATGTGCGCGATTTTAACAGAGACAAGTTTACGCTGATGGGCTTTTTTACCAGTTTTTCACCTTTAATCGTGTGTCAAAAGCATCTTTGCATTTCTCTAATGCTGTGTTTAATGATGACCATTCGTCAGGGTGTGCCATGACTTATGTAAATGTTTATCTTGCGGAATGATGATAATTTTCCCGTGGCTGAATTTTTCCTGTGTTTCTGACTTTTCTCTAAAAAGAAAAATTCCTAGAAGAGGAAGTTAGAGAGTCAAAGTATGTGCATGTTTTTAAGGCTTTTGCCAAGCGCGTCCATGTGAAGAGACCGCCAAACTGGCTTTGTGTGAGCAATAAAACTGTTTATTCCCTTCGGTGCAAGTGGGCTGAGTCCGAAAAGAGAGTCAGTGAAGGGAGATAGAAGAGAGGCAGCTTTGTAGGACTTGGGTAGGCCGTGGGAAGTCACAGTTAAAAGTGGTTATCTATTGTTAGCAGAGGAGGGGGTTCCAAGGTGCATGGTAGGGAGATCATAAGATTCATTGTCCAAAAGAAGAAAGTCACGAGGTCGATTGATCAGCTGGGGCAGGGCCAGAACAAGTCATAATGGTGGAAAGTCATAAGGTTGGTCAATCAGTTAAGGCAGGGGCTGGCTGTTTCACTTCTTTTATGGTTTTCCTTTGGCTGCTTCAGACTTCTTGGCTCCTGCAGGCCATCTGGACATATATGTGCAGGTCACAGGGGTTATAATGGCTGAGCTTCGGCTCAGAGGCCTGACGGCTTTGCATCCAACACTTATCCTCAACTCTAAGAAGCACTTTTTTGTGTATTTTAACATTTCTGAAATCAGGATATTTTAAATTGATGTGGATGTTTACAATGGTAATATAATGGGGCTTTTCTTTCTTTGATCAAGCCACTATTAAATTGAAGGTGCTTTTTACCATTAATGTCATCTTAGAATGCAGGCATTTCAGTCCTGTTAAATTACCTCCCAGCAAACAATTGTGCCAGTGTGCAGAGCCTCCCACCGAGTGCAGCTGCCCGCTTCCCCAGCCCCTCCCTTTTCAGCTTTGCCAAATGAGAAGCAATATTGTTTCTTATTTATCAAGTCAGTGCACTTCTATATTTATGACTCACTCATGATTAATTACCATTAACATATCTCTTAGCAGTTATAATTTTGGTATGACTTTTTGTTTTTTCATGTAGATTATGACTCTTAAAAAATTGTGAAACCATATTTATAAAAATATGAAGACATTTTAATGACAAATATAGCATACTCATTATAGAGGCTTTTATGTAAATATAATTTGGTGATCTTAATTTAAAATAAATTTCTCCAAAGTCCCCTTTTGTTAAAAATATCCAACGAACCTAAACCTTGGCTGGCCTAAGCTCATGATGTTTCCAAGTCAGCCAGAAGCTCTGTCCTTACCCATAGCAGCAGTGCCGAGACGCACCTCTTCAGTTCTAGCTGCATTTCCAAGTCCATCAATGATGGTGCAATTGTGTTGACATAATTCATTGTCTGAGAAATGCTTACAGATTTGCGAATCCCAGATTGTGGTAACATGATTGAACATGACTCGGCGTGAATCACTGATTGACAGAAACAAGTTGTATGTACACTTGAAATGCTTGCTCATCACCGAACACAAAGAGAGAAGGATCCATTTTGCCTGCAGAGAATGGAAATAACCGGGGCAAAAGAAGTTTTTATCGAAAGTCACAGTATTGCCATTAACCGAAAACACATTTCCTTTGGGCTAATACTAAGAAGCTACTTTGTTGTGCTATATAAAGCATTGCCCTCAAAATCCTGTTGTTACTGATATGATAAAGCAGAACTTAGGGTACCATTCAAAGAAACAAAATAGGAAGTTCCTATCAAGTTACAGTGGTTGAAGCATTTAAAAAGTTTCTGTATACTGAGCAGACATCTCGCTGTAAAAGAAGAACTTGAAAGCAACCACCTTACGTTTTTGGTGGATTTGAGAAAAATAGCTGAAATGTGCCCATAGTGGATCCCCACCCGTTGAGATAACATCAAATTAAACTTCATGACTTTGAAAAAAAATGAGGAAAGTAGACGCTAACTGGGAAGATTTTACTGTAAACCAACACTTACCTCAAATCAAATATATATATATGTGAAAAAAACACAAAGCCAGGAGATTGTGAGGGTCATTTCCATCCAGAGACCAATCCCCAGCTTCCCTTATCAGGTTCGTTACTAGTGCTCGAAGGAGGTGGATTTACCCCTAATGCTGAGCCAGTGTCAGATGTACGTTTAGATCCTTGAAATTAACTTGACATTCCTCTTCAGCAAAGAAAAGCATCGTTTTCCAAATTAATGGGAGGAAAAGTCTACTTTAAAGGAAAAATCTATTTGGACAGCCAAATTGGTAGGAACTGGTGTAGACTTGGCAGTTAACCCTTCTGCTGATCCCCCGTTGCCACTTCTCAAATTGCCCAATGGGTACAAGACTTGGAACATGAGCCTGCCTGGCTGTGAGCACTCATAGACCCTCAGTTTCCCTTCCCTTTCTCCTGGAAACTGGCCAAAAATGCTGATTATGGTGGACCCACATTTATTTATTCATTTATTTATTTATTTATTTATCTTTATTTTATTTTATTTTGCTTTTGAGACAGGGTCTTGCTTTGTCACCCAGGCTGGAGTGGAGTGCAATGGCACAATCTTGGCTCACTGCAACCTCCACCTCTTGGGTTCAAGCAATTCTCCTGCCTCAGCCTCCCGAGTAGCTGGGATTACAGACCTGCGCCACCATGCCTGGCTAATTTTTGCATTTTTAGTAGAGATGGGGTTTCACCACACTGGCCAGGCTGGTCTCAAACTCCTGACCACATGTGATCCACCTGCCTCAGGCTCCCAAAGTGCTGAGATTACAGGCATGAGCCACCATGCCCGGTCGGACCCACTTTTAAACAGCAATCTTGAAAAAGAGGGGCATGAACACAGGATGTCAAATGACAACTAATGACTTTTCCCCCAAATCCCAGTGTAAATCTTGTCACTGTGTGACCAAACCTATTTCACCCATTGCCATGTGTTCTTGGCCCATAATAAAGTGAAGGCCTGTGAGATATTTGGGGAGATAAATCAGCATTCAGTTTGAAGAGTCGGAGCTGGAGGAGAAGGTGGGAAGCAATGTTATCATTTAGTCAATCGTCCTGCCTTCAATGAAAATATAAAACATTAAACCTATATCAGACCATCCCATAAGAGAAGAATTAGGTCCCCTTTTTATGACTTTAAAGGAACATATACTTTTCTGCTGGAACTCCACTCCACTGCAGTATTTACAGCTTTGCATTCTGTTTCTTAGAAGTATGTTGCTACTGACTTGAAAGAGGATGTCAGGTTCTCTGTAGCAATAAAGGGGCAGGTGTGGCCATCTGTGCCACTTCAGTGACTTATCTGAATAAGCAGTTCAATCCTTAGAAACAGAGCCTTCCCATGGAAAATATTTCATTTTGACTTGTGTCATTGTGCAGGGAGTGATATACACCATGGTAAATTTTCCGGCAGAAAACTCTTTCTGAACACGGAACCATAGAAATGAATTATTGCAGATAATGTAAACTTAGAGACACCCTGACACATTTTTGTTCTCTTAATTTTGAATCTTAACTAAATTTTGCAGATGCCATTGGGGTCATTGAGATAAGAAACTACGTCCAGTGGCTCATGGACACTGATGATATTAGCTCAATTTATAGAATTGTCTTGTTTGCATCTTGATGAATCTTGTTTACCCTTCAAGACATGAAGTGTCACTGGGGCTGTGGAATTTGGACAGACTGTCCAGGCAAAACAGGTCATTTCCTCCTCTGTGACTGCTCTAACCTCTGTCATCCCACCTATGCATTGCCACACAATTTTCTATATGGGTGCCTGTGTTCTTCTTTCTCTTCTTCTTAGAATAAACCTTTATTAAGCTCCTAGTCAGAGCCAAGTACTTGGATAGCAGCTCTCAGAGTACATGGGTGAGACAGTTGGGAACTTGAGTCTAGTGGGGGTGATGGATAAGGAAATAACCAGTGCAGGGTGGAGGGATTTAGGGTCAGGTCAGTACAGAGTGGTGAGAGCACATAGGAGAAACCAAAGGCCTGGAATCAGGGAGGTTTGCCCAAAGAGATTTCCTAATGGGAAATCAGAGTACCCCTTAGAATGTTTTCTGTTGCTATAATGGAATACCACAGACTGGGTAATTTATAAAGATAAGTTTATTTGGCTCTTGGTTCCAGAGGCTGGGAAGTCCAAGAGCATGATGCTGGCATCTGGCCAGGCTCATCCCACAGCAGATAGGCAGAAGGGCAAGGGCACATGTGAGAGAGAGAGAAGGTTTCTCACAAAGCCCCTCCCCACAGTTACCCACTCCCACCTCATAGCATTACTGCATTCATGAGAGTGGAGCCCTAATAACCTAATAACCTCTGAAAGACCTCACATCAATAAAATCTCAGCATGAGTTCCAGAGAGGCCAAGCATTCAAACCATAGCAATCCCTATTCCAAGTCATCTAGGCAAAGGAGGGCTGGGAGAAGAGAGACTGAGGAGCACAGGATGCGAGTGTGGCTCTCCAGAGAGCGATTCTCGCAGAGACTGGGCAGAGTCATTATGTGCTCCTGCCCTGAGGCCCTGCACTGCCAGAGAGAAGCATCCTCTCAACAAATGCTGTGAGATAAAGGAATTACCTGATTCAGAACAATAACTGACCCCATGAGTGGTTTTCCGCTTCTCCATAGGACAACAGTAAAGGGCCCTTTGTGAGCTATTAGCCTTTTGAAAATTTGGTTCTCATCACAGAGATGGGATTTCAAAGAATAAGGAGTTAGATCATTGTTATTATTCAAAAAATATTGCTTTTTTGTGCTTTTTTTAGTGCTTGCCATGATCTACGTCATTAGGCAACTTTTAAAAATATAGAATATTAGGTCCCGATATTACTAAGAGAGCCAGAAGAAAAAGGGGCAGTATTCCACCCTACAGATTATCAGCTCTCTGAGGGCCCTACAGTTCTAACAGTCTGTGTCACTAAATCGAGAAGGAGGAAGGGCGCCCAGCACTGAGAACAGTTGATACTTCACTCTCCATTGTTATTCAGCTTTGCAGGAGTTCAGGAAATGCCACCCCAAAATGTGGTGCTTTAGTGTGCTGACTCCTTAACAGAGGACACTTGGGGAACAGCAAATTCAGGAAAGGCCTTTCTCTGAACTTGCTTCTCTGTGAATACAATTGATGGATCTCAATTGTCGTGAATCCCCTCCCAGGGAATTGTATCAGCCGGGGAAGATTGGTACACGGACACCATGCCTGGAGAGACTACTGCCTGTTCTGCTCAGGGCTGCTCGGGAGACAAGTTTTATTACCTGAGAGATTGTTTATCTACATAACAAGACAACCTTTATTCGCCTTGCAATTCTTCTCCTCACCCTCCTCTAACCGCCTCCCACACAAGAATCCCCAAGCTCCTGTTCTTTTCTGTGTTGAGGATATAGCTCTGTAGGCTTCCATCATCTCACCCTTCTTGGAGTCTCATATTTTGTGGGACTCTCATGTGTACAGAATTGAATATGCTCTTTCTCCTGTTAATCTGTTTATATGCTGTTTTAATCAATAGCCCAGCCAAAGAACCTTGGAGGGTAACGGGTAGCCATCTTTTGCTCCCCCACAGCTTCCAGCATATCTCTCATGTTATGGGACCAAAAAGCTATTTATTAGTAGAGAGGCAGCAATGTCTGTGGCATTTCCTTGACTCACCTGAGATCCGCCCATTATCTCAGCCGCCCTGGGACACCATCGAGGTACTTGCTCTTTAGCTGTCATTTAATTAGTTTGCTTTCTATGTCCTTAGCAAAGCAATAAAATTGAGAGAGAGAGAGAGAGAGAGAGAGAAAAGAAAAACAACTTAGGCAGGGGAAGAGTCTTATAAGTCTGGGTTTTATTTTATAATTTCGTAAGACACTGCAAGGTGTGCGTGTTGCTGGGAGATAACATTTTTCAGGTCACTGAAGGCATTTGGCTTCACCTCCTGCTCACGACCCCCCGAGGCTGAGTTATCTTTGGCCAACAGGCATCCAGAGGAGCCTTTAGAGCCCGGCCTGCCGCTGAGACTGTCAGGGCCGTGATGACAATCAGCTCTCTAAGTGGTTCTGGCTCTCACCATTGTCTGCTAGTCAGGGCAGAGATGCATATCAGGAGGATAATGTGGGAAATGCTTCCACCATTATTACCCAGCCCCGAGCTGGGAACCTTCTTTAAGAGGCCTTAAGAACATAAGTAGAAGCATTAACAGCTTCGCTCCAGCGAGATTGGTATGTGAATAAACTTCTGGATCTCTCATCTTCTCTCTTTCCCTTTGAGCCAGAACGTTCATGAATAATCATTTCTGGCAGAGATTCTGGGCCAGAAACACCTGAGCTCCAGTCCAGCCCCTGGAAATCCAAATGCAGCTGTCTGAGAATCTCGTGGAGAGACACGTGCCTAGAAAGTGTTTTGAGATATTTGGGGGATTTATTTCAGCTTCTGTCGTTAGTGTGTGCTTAACTTCAAGGGTAAAATCCAAATCAGCACTCTAAATTTTTTTTTTTTTTAGTTTTTTGTTTTTTGTTTTTTTTTTCTTTAGTTTTTTTTTGTGGGCGGGTACAGAATCTCGCTCTTGTCGCCCCAGATGGAGTGCAGTGGCGCTATCTCGGCTCACTGCAACCTCTGCCTCCTGGGTTCAAGCCATTCTCCTGCCTCAGCCTCCTGAGTAGCCTGGATTACAGGCGCCCACCACCAGGCCCAGCTAATGTTTTTGTATTTTTAGTGGAGACGGGTTTCACCATGTTGGCCAGGATGGTCTCAAACTCCTAACCTCAGGTGATCTGCCCACCTTGGCCCCCCAAAGTTCTGAAATTACAGATGTGAGCCACTGTGCCCAGCCAACTCTAACTTTTAAAATTAATTCTTTGGTGCTAACGTATGACTGGCCTTTGGTAGGGTGGATCTTCTCCTCAATTCCCCAGGACATGACTAAACTATCACAAATGAAAGTCCTGTTGCTAAAACCGTGCCAGATGAAGCCTTCCAGCCTGATACTTTACATACAAAAGCAGGTGTCTTTGACCCAACCTTCTTTGTTGGCTAAATTAAGAGACTGCAATAACACCAGGCCAAAACTTATGTGAATGGTGGACTTCTATGACTACATGTTTATTAAGCTCATTCTATAATGAAGGATGGTGCTGCAGTCTTCAGAAACAGATGTTTGTTTGCCACGTACTCTGATCAACAGTCTTCCCCTAGAATAATGGTCTGGACACTATCCGTCCCTGGTCTAAGATTTGACAAAGTGTGCAAACAAGTAAATCAGACAAGCAGAGACATGGTGAAAGTTAGCGATAACCCGGGACAGTTCTTATTTTCTGGTTTTCTTTAACAAATGACTCAGAGCGTGTGGCAGAAAAATTCATGTGCTCTCACTGCAGGACAGTTACGCCTCATATTTTCTTTAATTTGACTGATTTTCTGTCCCCTGCAGCTCTTTTCTTCAACACAGTATGAAGTGAAACTCATATGGGTCGTCCAAAGGCTGAAAATAAACAGAGCATCCTTTATTAGAAAAAAAAAAAAAAACCCTGAATTTCTTTGTCTTCAAATATGTTTAATTTTTGGCCGGGCGTGGTGGCTCATGCCTGTAATCCCAGCACTTTAGGAGGCTGAGGGGAGTGGATTACCTGAGGTCAGGGGTTGGAGACCAGCCTGGTCAATATGGTGAAAGCAAAACCCTGTCTCTACTAAAAATACAAAAATTAGCTGGACGTGGTGGCATGTGCCTGTAATTCAAGCTACTTGGGAGGCTGAGGCAGGATAATTGCTTGAACCCAGGAGGTACAGGTTACAGTGAGCTGAGATTGTGCCATTGCACTCCAGCCTGGGCGACAAGAGCAAAATTCCATCTCAAAAAAAAGATTAGGTTTAATTTTCTAATCTTCCCCATGTCCCCACCTCACCTCATCCGACTTTGTTCAAAAATATTGGAGGTGTTCTGTCACTTTTGTTCTGTGGCCCCTTAACTGAATTCTGCATGGTGCAAGGAGTCATCAGACTGCAGGGTCCTTGGAGACCTGCACAGTCCAGCATGGTGGCCACCAGCCCCGGGAGGCTCCTGTCCAACACGGTGCCCACGTGAGGCTCCTGAGCCCATAGAATAGGGCTAGTACCAACTGAGATGCATTGAAAGTGCAAAAGCAGACCTGATTCCAAAAGCTTAGTAAAAATGAATGTAAAATAACTCATTACCAATTTTCATATCAATTGCATGTTGAAATGATACAATTTTGAATATATTTAGTTAAGTAAAATACTGAAATTAATTTTACCTGTTTCTTTTTCCTCTTTTCATATAGCTACTAGACCATTAAAAATTCTTGCTGTTTCAATTGGACAGCACTGTTCTAGGCTGTATCCTTTCACGGTGGTTTCAAAATCAAAAAGACAAAAGTGTTACAGAATTACACTAGCAGAGTGAATTACACTGGAGTGCTAGCATCATCCCTCGCACTTGGGTTGGTACTCTCTGGGGGCTATCATTTCCAGCAAACTCCATTGGTCCCAGTTCACCTTCCTCCTCTTCCTGCTGAAACGGGAGAGTTCCCTGACCCACCCCCATCGCAGGACATGCGACAGGTGTCTGGCTTATCTGTTCAGCCACCACCACTGCTCAAACTCCTCATGGGAGGGGAAGCATGCAGATGGGCAGGTGCAGGAGCTAGGATGAGTGTTTCTGGGCTCTGGCCTCATAGTAGCATCTAGGGGTGGCTGCCTGCGACTCCCAAAGCCCAAGTGGCTGTATGTTATAGTGCGCTCTTTTAACTTTGCTGTCTACAGACAGCTTAAGTGTTAAACAGCGCAGTGGACTCTCTGTGTTTTTGCAAGGGCAGAGGGCCAGTGTGACAGCTTTCCATATTCCGAATTCTTGTCTAGTGTCTGGAAAAATCAGGTCACACATGGACTTGAAGGATGGTGAATTCAGGGTTTTACTGAGTGGTGGATGTGGCTCTCAGTGTGATGGATGGGGAGCTGGAAAGGGGATGGAGTGGAAAGATGATCTTCCTCTGGAGTTTGGCCAACCAGCAGCCAATCTCCTCTCTGTCTGCAGCAGAACTCCTCTCAACATTCAGGTATTCCTTCTCTTCTCTCCTTCTCTGCTGCTCTTCTGCTCGTGGAGCCTGGGGTTTGGAGTTTATATGGGGACAGAATATGGGGGGCATGGCAGGCCAAAAGGCAACATTTGGGGTGAAAACAGGAATGCCTGTTCCCATTTAGGGCCATGAGTTTCCAGGTTTGAGGGTGGGGCCTTTGCTGGGGAACTGCCCTCTTCTACCCAATATGTCCCTGTCTCCTGTCTGTAACCTCCTCACTCCTATCTCCTCACTGCAACCTGCACCTCCCGGGTTCAACACTCTGCTCCCATGGAACCTCGCATCCACCATATAACCAGGACACAGCTGACCATGAACTCTGTGAGGCCACGAAGAATGGCCAGTGCCTTACCATTCACATACAGCACATACTTTATGAGTACTTGTGGAATGGAGGGAGGGTTGGGTAAAGTGAGGGAGAGGTGAATTGTGACTCCTCTGAAACTGGAAATTGCATATGTTCTACATCTTTGCAGGTCCCAGCAATGCATGGTGTACACTCAGGAGCTTTTGGTTGAATGAATGAGCTAGAACAGGGTCTCTAAATGGTGCATACAAGTCACTCGGGGATCCTGGTAAAATGAAAGATTCTGGTCTAGTATTTCTTGGGTGGGGCCTGAGATTCGGGTTTTCTGACATGCTCCTGGGTGATGCTGATGCTGCTGGTCTGGGAACCACATTCTAGGGAACTAACTAGATCCAGTGCTGTGATGTGAATTTAGTTATGAACATGGGTGGGCGCTCCTTCAATTCATGTCTTATGGATGCTCCAACTGACAGTAACTGTTTCAACCTCCTCTCTATCTGTGACTCTCCTCTCCCACTAGACTCCAGAAGATTCCGAGCTGCTATGGTGCTCTGTTAGGAAGACCAAGGGCATGGGCGTCATCTTCTTGAGAAAACTTTCTCATCAATGTGACTCTCCCAGGATTTTGCTGCAAAACTTAGTCCTCCTCCATTGAAAGCCATAAACCTTTGAGTGTGTCTCCCTGGCCTTGACTTTCTCTGGAACTTCACTCCCATCCTGCCCCCTCTCTTGCTAGAATCTCCATTCTCTCTCTTTTCATCATCTTTTGCTGTTTTCAAACTGATTGAGAGCTCTCTGTTGTGAGGCCTTCTCCACCCCATCATGCCTGTGACCTTAGCTTCAGAATCTAGCTAACCATTGAACCATTGGACCAAGATTGTGGCCTCCAAGGTCGCTAAAGTACTTTGCCTGACAGAAAGTCTTAGTTATTCCTCTTGTACTCAGGACTGACCTCTCCATTCTCAGTGCTGGGTTCCCTCAACACTGCGCTATCCTCTTCTGCTTCTCAGAAGTTGAGGCTTTTCCAGCTACTACTGCTTGTTCATTCTGCAAAGGTTTGATGATTCCCATTACTCTGTTAGGTCCTTGCAACTTCATGGTAATCACATGGAATTAGAATTGACTTGAATTTGAGGTGACTGCAACCTATCCAAATGGAAATATGCAATAGGCAAAGTGCATCTTAAAAGAGGAGTTGGGAAGGGTGGAATAGATTCTGAGAAGTTGTTAGAAGAGAGGTGATCGATTAAGCTTGATGTTAGAACTGCTCCCTAAAGGGGAAAATGTGAAGGACAGAAAAACAAATGCCATCTCCACGTGCTCTTGCCCACCGACCTCAACCCACCTGGATCTCTTCTATGGGACCCTTGAGTCTTACACAAGAATATTCAATTCAACTCATGAGTGTACATTGTATCATGGAGTACACAATTGTCCTCCAGCTCTTTTGTTCTTTGTAAACATCCAGCTTAGCTGTAAGCTACTTGACTCTGGCACCTGGCTTGCCACAAAGAGACACCGATCACCTACTATGTTCTAGCATCTGTATCTTGGGAAGACAAAGATGAATAAGATACAAATCCTATCCATTTAGAAGAGTGGATAGGTGGAGACTGTTTCATATAGAAGGTGAAACTGTTTAATAGAGGTACGTGTAAGAAAGAGTGCCTTGATCATTTTGGCTGAGGCTGCAGGGGAAAGGGGCCAGCACAGGTATACCCGCAGGGCACCTATGAGACTGCTCAACATAAAATAAAGGGTTACTATATCATTTTGACTGATTGATTGATTGATTGATCATTGAGGAGCTGCAAAACCTCTAAAGACAAAAGTCTGTAAGATGTGCTGGCAGGGTGTCCCCAAACATGGTGGGGCCCCTTTCGAAAGCTGGCCTTGCCCCAAGTTGCCCAGGGCAGGCCCAGGTGTTCAGGGGAAGCATTTTGCCTCCCCTGCTGTGCTAGAGAGCATAAGGATGCCCACAGGCACATGGGACAAATTGGGCTCAAATTGCCATATGGCTTGGATTTCACATTTTTACTGGCGAAGTGTAATCATTTTTACAGAGTCTAGTGCCTCGCTGCAGATTGTAAATGATAAGGTCACGAGGATTAGAGACCAGTTAAAAATTATGGAAGACATATGCTGTGCATTTTACTAATGAATGGCCATATTCAAACATGTTCACTAATTAATGGCAATATTTGAATGGACCTACTAATGAATGGCAATATTTGAAAGTGGCATTGAATTTGATACTCTGTGACCAGTGCTCCAGTTCTAGGAGGAGCCAACTGCGCCATAAGGTCTGAGACGTGCCCATTTTAAAGCAAAATTGGGCAGGCCTTGCAGGATGGTAAAAGGAATTCTCAGTTAGATATAGAAATTCACCCGTCAAGAAGTTTGTTTAGATGAACAGGATGGTGTGAACAATATCATTGAACACGAGTTCCAGCTTGCAACCAGGTCCTACCTTAGCCTTTGGTAAACCATGACACAAATGCAAGAGCCACGGACCTTGGAAGATAAGGACTGTCCCCATAGGAATTGTTTTCGGAAATGGTTACAGTAAAGAGAGAGTAAGAAAGGAAGTGGGGGATTAGGGACCGAGAGTCACTACCGTACAGCACTCCCACCCCAGCTTCCCCTGTCCTCTGGTGACTGCCTGCAGTCAGGGCACCTGGCAAGTGACACTGAGAGCCAGGTCTGCAAAGCTGAGGCTCAGGACACAGCCACAAGTGAGGGAAGCTGCCGTTCCCCCATCTGCTGTTTCTTTCTCTCTAACCTGGATCTCCAATTTGTTGGCTGTCTGTGTTTAAAGCCACAGAGCTTATATTCATTTCAAGTCCTTTCCTGGCAGGCAGGCCAGATTCCGGCCCATGAGAATGAGATGACCAGCTCCATGTGTGTTGAGCTGAGGAAGGTCAGAGTGGGCCTGACCACAGGCCACTCCTGACCCGGCTTTAGCTGTGTAGACAAGACTTAAACGTGGCTCGGAGTAATTGCTTTGGCTAGGAACACATCTGTGTGGCGACACAACATGTATAAAGAAGGTCTCAGCAAAAGTGCTGGGATGTATTTGATATTCTTTTAATGCAGCTTGACAAAGGCAGTCGTTGAGACCACGGTGTGTTGGGGAAGCAGCTTCCACACACCTTGTTGCTAAGCCTGTGACTGACAAGGCTCGCAAAAGCAATCAAAATGGAAAGTCCAAATGCCCTTGGACACAGCCATTTCATGTCTAGAAATTTCTGCTACAGATTTCCTTTCACATGTGTGAAATGACCTGAAGAGCAGGACACTCCCTGCAGCTTTGTTTGTGATGGCAAAATATTGGAAGGACCTAAACGCTTATCGGAAGGGCTGGTGAAATGAACGAAGGCACATCTATCCACTGGAATGTTGTGTGGCTGTTCAGGAAGAATGGAGCAGCTCTCTGTGTATTAATAGAGAGCCATCTGTAAGACGCATTACATGAAAAACTAACGAGCAGAGTACAGCACATTATACAATGTTTTATAGGCTATTTTTGTTTAAAAATAGCATAAATTGATGATTGAGTGCATGATATATTTCTGGAACAATACCTATGCAAACAGGTGACAGTGATTATCTCTGGGAAGCTACGTAGCTGACCAAGGAGGAAAGGAGACATTTTTCACTACGTACCTTTTGAATTTGTGCTACCTGCACGTATTTTGCGTTCAAAAAATACCTACTTTTTAAAAACCCATGGCTCTGCAAATTATATGTCAGTAACTCTCTTAAAGAAAATAATAAATGGCCAATAAACATTTTTAAGTTTATTTTCCCTGTAAGTTACGGTAAAAAATCAAAACTATTTTGGAATAGGAAGTAAACGTAAATGTCTTTGTCCATCATTATAGACTGGATAGTTCATTCCCAGCAGAATCACCACCAGGAATACCACCTTATCATGTATCTTTTAATGTGAGGTGCTGAGCTCAGCCTGTTGAAAGGAAGCTGAGTGGGTCTTTTCTCCTCGTGGCATGAACTCATCCTCTTTGAGGGGCCCTAGCTCTGAGACAAGTAGTAATAAAATTTCCTGCTAGACAGTACTCACAGCGAGTGGGTCAGTGCAGACCGCACGACTGAAAGATGGGATGGTTACGTGCACGCGCTTGATGAGATAGATGATGGTGCAAGAAAAGGGGATTTTCGGGGATGTTTTAAGAGCTTGTATGAATGGAAATTAAACCAAAGAAAGTAAGGGCCTGTTCAAAAAGCAAACCTAAAACAAAAATAAGCCTAGGGCTGCAGGGTGTTAGAGGTCACAGTATTTTGTGGGAAACTAATTGGCATTGTTTAATACCCTTGGGGATTAGTACAGCATTCGTGAAAGACAAAGGAACGTGGCTACTCTGCAGAGCCCTATCCAGCCTTCTGAAAATTCTTTCTTTTTGGCCCTTTGGAGACCACACATAGAACATTGTCTACATCTGTTTGCATTTGGAGCTTAGCACAGTTTAAGATTGCCTCACACCATGAGAGTCTGTGATTTTAAGATGTTGTGTACTTGAAAGGAAATAACCTTACTTTCTTCTTTTCAAAATTGTGTTTTAATGCATTATAATCTAACATCATCTCCGTTCTGTGGCACTGTCTTGTCAGAACGAGTTTTGCATATATCAGCGGCTGGTCACTGGTAGGGAGATTTCTTCTTTTGATATATTCCTTTTAACACACGGAGGCTGGACTTACATATCTCTGCTGCCATCTTCTGGAAAGCTACACACCAAAAAGAAAAATATTTCATCTATTCCCAAAGAAGTACAAATGTGTGCTTCATCCCTTTGATGTTTCCCTTGACTCTAGTAAGGGGTCCTAAGATGGTATTTGATTCTCTCCTATTCTTTTAACACAGAATTTCAGAGCTGTGGACGAAAAATAAATGGCACATAATAGAATGCTTTTATAATAGATGCAGCCATGATAGAAAACAGGCACAAAGAAATCTTGGCTTTCAGAGAGAGATCATTCAACTTTAAGGATCCAAACCTTATTTTAAGGGTCATTGCTTGTAGGTACCTACTGACTCTCAACCTGATTGATCAGCAGCCACTGGAATATTCCAATTGCATTAGAAGCTGTTCATTTGCTTCCTTTTCGTGCTTCCAAAGAGAAAGTACATGTACAGCCCCTTTTGAGTGTGTTCATTATGGAAATATGGGAAATCAAACTCAAACATCAATCAAATGACTACTGCACTGACATGATATTGAATGAGTGACATGATGGGCCATTCACGTAGCTCTCTGGTAGTACGGAGTACGGAGTGTCTAAGGGGGCTGGCAGTAACTTACCTCAGCATGTATTCCAGCAAAGAGAGGCCTCATCCCTTTCTAGACAGCAGTCTTATGAGTAGTTTACAAGCATGGCATTTCTGGGGAAGTGTCAGTTTCACCTGAGATTCACATAATAGTCATTATTAACAGTATACTGGGAACTGCTTTAATCAACAAGGCACTTACTACCCTCTTATTTTTCTACAGACCCTTACCACTTGTTAAACATCATAGCCTCATGGAGAAAACTATTTGTTGTGTTGTTGTGTTTACTGTGTACCAGAAACTGTGTTAAATATTCATTACCTTATTATTTCTTCTTTGTAGATGCAAAGAAGCTCAAGCAAAGAGATGTTAGGATCACACAGATAATAAATGATCCAGGAGGCCTCAGACTCTGGGTCTCCCTACTTCAAAGGGTTCGCTTCTAAACACTAATCTATATCTGGTATTTAAACATATAAAGACCTAGTACATGATTTCACAGATTCCAGTGTGCTATTCTTTTATATGTTGCCTAGGGCCAAGATTTTACTCATCCTAAAAGTAAATACTCAACACATATTAGTTGCAAGGCAAAAATATTACTTCCGTGTTAAGAATCGTTTAGCTACTATGCAATAGAAAAAAACTGACTTATTGAATTTAGCCTTTATTAAATAGTTTTTTTTTAATTCTATACCTCCTTTTAGGCATTTAGGATAAGCTGATGACTAGAGTCATCGGTGGCACCAAGCTTTTAATCTTGAAAACATACCAAGGAGAATGTATTAGGTAACCACATTCATTGTCAAATAAAAGGAAACCACCACACTATTGGAAGTGGTGAACTTTCTCCTGGTGTTGAATTCTGAGAAGAATTTGCCATATGGCTGCCTGGAATTTAAAATATATATATATACACACACACATATATATATTTAGAGAGAGAGGTTTGAACTATAATTTTGCAAATAACAGGGAAAGTTTAAATAGTTTTCATTACATCAGTTCTTTTGCAAAAGATTGGGAATAAAGTGACCTTGTTAAATTTTTTCTTTTTTCTTTTTTTTTTTCTTGGGAGACAGAGTCTTGCCCTGTTGCCCAGGCTGGAGTGCAATGGTGCAATCTTGGCTCACTGCAACCTCTGCCTCCTGGGTTCAAATGATTCTCCTGCCTCAGCCTCCCAAGTAGCTGGGATTACAGGTGCCTGCCACCATGCCCAGCCAATTTTTGTATTGGTAGCTCACACCTGTAATCCCAGCACTTTGGGAGGCCAAGGCATGTGGATCGCGAGGTCAGGAGTTCGAGACCAGCTTGGCCAAGATGGTGAAACCCCACCTCTGTTAAAATAAATTTTTTCTATAGGAGCTTTCTCTGCCAGAGCTTCACCAGAGAGACCAGACCAGCAAGATGCTTATATCAAATATATATACACATACACACATATATGCATATGTATGTGTAGATCCCTACATGTATACATGCAGGCACACATTGTATCTATATGTGTGTATATACACATATATATGGAGAAATTTACAGGAAGGAAGTGGCTTACATGGTTTCAGGGCTGGGTAGGCACCTCCTAAATCCACAGGGTGGCCATCAGGAAGGGCAGGCTGGAACTCCTGGGCACAGCCTGATGCTGCTGTCCACAGGTGAAATCTCTTCTTCCTCAGGGAAGCCTCAGTTGTGCTCTTAGGCCTTTCCACAGATTGAATCAGCTCCCTTCAGATTATAATCTCTCTTACTTAAAATCAATTGATTATAGATCCTAATCACATCTACAAGATACCTTCACAGGAACACCTAGCTTAGTGTCTGCTTGAGTAACTGAGGACCATAGCCTAGCCAAGTTGATACAGAAAACTCTCGTCACAGGAACTGTAATACAGTCCATGTATTTGATTGCCTTTTAATCAAATCTATAAAGGAACAGACTTTAGAGAGCCAATGAAATAAGTATGTAGGCCAGGCGCGGTGGCTCACGCCTGTAATCCCAGCACTTTGGGAGGCCGAGGCAGGCGGATCACGAGGTCAGGAGATGAGACCATCCTGGCTAACACAGTGAAACCCCGTCTCTACTAAAAATACAAAAAACTTAGCCGGGCGTGGTGGCGGACACCTGTAGTCCCAGCTACTGGGGAGGCTGAGGTAGGAGAATGGCGTGAACCCGGGAGACGGAGCTTGCAGTGAGCCAAGATCGCACCACTGCACTCCAGCCTGGGCGACAGAGCGAGACTCCGTAAAAAAAAAAAAAAAAAAGAAGGAAAGAAGGAAAGAAAGAAAGATGTATTACTTTTATAATTGTTTAAAGACATTTAAAATTTCTCAAAAAAAAAAAAAAAACTCTACAGAAATGGGTGGCATTTGTTAGATCCACCACAAGAGAAGATAATCCTGAAAATGTATACGGTACAAGCAATACTCCATGTTTGCTGGTATACTAACTTCCATTCGGTTAATGTTTACTCCTAAGGTTTGGAGAGGTATTATACAGCTTAAGGGAGCCTCAGCAAATGTGAGACCATTTTTAAGTAAGAGCAAATCCCCGGGTAAATTTCAGCCTTCTACATGGTTGATTAAAGATGGATCCAGGCGCCCCAGATATGAGACATGCAGGTCAGCAGAATGGATGTGAAAATGTTGGAGCTAGGTCTGCTTTCTTCCCCGACAAGCTTTTTCTCTGGAAACAGCTATGCCACGGGAAATGTTTGCAAACTGGTCCGAACACTGTCTCAAGAAGGAGTTTTGTATCTGCCTAACCCAGAGTTCCCCAGAATTCTGTTCACCATGCCCTTAGCAGCTCAGTACATTTTTCACGGCATTTCTAGGCCAAAAGAAATGCCTAACAGTTGTGACTATGAAAGATTTTGTACCACAGAGCATAATACGAATTAATGTCATAACAACTTAATACTTAACTGAAATGATAATTCACATAAATGGAAGGAAAAAAATAGCTTTATTTTATTCTTAAAAATAATCACATCTTGGCCAGGTGCGGTGGCTCATGCCTGTAATCCCAGCACTTTGGAAGGCCGAGGCAGACAGATCACCTGAGGTCAGGAGTTTGAGACCAACCTGACCAACACGGTGAAATCCCATCTTTACTAAAAATACAAAAATTAGCCGGGTGTGGTGGCAGGCGCCTATAGTCCCAGCTACTTGGGAGGCTGAGACGGGAGAATTGCTTGAACCCGGGAGGCAAGAGGTTGCAAGGAGCCGAGATGGTGCCACTGCACTCCAGCCTGGGCAACAGCACAAGACTCTGTTCCAATAAATAAATAAATAAATAAATAAATAAATAAATAAATAAATCACATATTTGTTCCAAATGGATGTTTACATGGCACTTGTTTTCTATCCTGGTAACTTCCAAAAACCCAGCTTTGCAAAGATACAATGTCACCAAAAGGAAAGTGGCACAATCTACATTAACACTGGGAACTACCTTGAGTTAATAAATCACATAGTATTCATCAGCCACACTGTGTTTTACTTCAAATTCTAGAATATCCCAGGGCACCCCTGTGAGTTTGTTATGGTACCACAGGGCATGCTGGTGTGTAGCCTGAGAACTGAAGGTTGAGAGTCTTGAGTTCTGGATAATGTAATTGAAAACCCAAACATTTTCAAGATCAAATCAGACCTTCTAGACGTTTCCCCATTGCACATGAGACAGATTCATGTTACTTAATTGCGAAGGACCACTGCATGATAGATCTAAATTTAAATTATACTTTGAATAGCAGCAAATTAGCCAGTGTGTTCTTGTGAAGTCATCACCGGAATATTCCTGCAGCATTTGCTTGCCTTTTGCCATGCTAAAATGGGGAGGCTTTCATTTGATACGCTCTTCCCTTTCTGTTATTTCTCAATAGTCCATTCTTTGTAGTACTGGTGTGAAAGGGAATTTAATGTCTTTGTGTCAGGAAAGGCCTATTTATTCTGACAAACTGATCAACCTCCAGGGTGTTCCTCTACCATGAAACTGATTTTATATCTCATCCACGAACTAATAAGATGTGAAGGGTTTTCCCTTTCACACCAACGGATCAGATTTGCTTCTCTAGAAAGCAGTGGGCTGAGACCCCATTGCCAGCTCCCTGATTGGGCCTTCCGTCCACATTTTTCCAACAAAGCATGTAAGAGCAGAGGAATGAGTGTGAGGCAGACCCAAGTATTAACAGATAAATGTTTTTAAAAATAGAAGAAAATCCTAGAACCCAACTCACTATTCAGTGAATTCGCTTTTAGTTCAGAGAAAATAAGATGTCAGAAGCTGAAACCAGGTAATGTTGGTGATTTGCGTGAGGACATTCTGACACACACACGCTCTCCCACCAACCTTTAAATAAAGTTTACATTTCACTTAATTTGAGTTCAGTCTCTCTGCTATGAGAAGAAATAAGAATATAATATGCTAAAAATGATGACTTGAAGATCAATTGTGGCATATCTCTGAAGAGATTATTTCTCTATAAAATTATCGCAGTTCTTCTCCATGTGGGCATCTCATGGGCTGTTGAGCTTCCTTACCATATGGCAGCTGGGCTTCAAGAGCAAGTGTCCCAACAGGAAATGGAAGCTTCTGGTTTCTTGAGGCCTGGGCCTAGAAAGTGGCACACCATCATTTCTACCACATTCTAGTAGTCAAGTGCTCAACACATCTGGCTGTCAGCAGAAGAGACATAAAGCCCACCTCTCAAGGGAAAGAGGATACTGTCAGTTTGCCTCTATGCTCCACGACCACCACCATCATCCACACACCATACTTGTGGATGGCACTCTCTTCTCTGCTGAAATGCCTTCTCTGAATACAGTTTCTGCTGTGGGAGATGTTGCCCACAACTTATTAAGCAATTTGCATTGAAAGAAACCAGTTTTCTGGTGAGGAAACTCCTTCCTCTGAAATGGAGAAACCAGTTTTCTGGTGAGGAAACTCCTTCCTCCGAAATGGAGTAGGGGCAAAATAGTCCCTGACTGGCCTCATTTCCTTAAAGTTTAGAACACATTGTATGCTGTGTTTGCAGTCACTCAGCATGTGCTATCTCCCTGCCTCTCCCAAGGGTCATATAAGATAGCTATCACTGTTATCCTGGCATTTCTGAGGGGGAAACAAAGGCACAGAAACCGTTCCCAAGGTGTTTCAGGTGGCAGGGGATGGGAGGATGACTCCAGTCCAGTGTGTTCCACTGCTGACCCACAACTCAACCGTGACAGCAACTTCAGAGCATGGCTGGTGGCGATGAGAATGGGATATGCTTTCTGGAGAGGTCCATGGATCCCAGACAGACAGTCCTGAATGAGCCTGGCTGGCATTCACTCTTCCAGCTTTCTTCTTTGTAAAATGGCAGGTAGAGGGCATTGGTCCCTTGGGCATCTTCAGTCCCATGGTGAATGCTGCTTATCATTTCTCAGTCCGTATGTCTCTGTCCTAGTCTCCTCTTCCTGTAAGGACACTAGTCAGATTGAATAAGGCCTCCCCTAACAATCTCATCTTCCCTTTACCACTTTAAAGGCACTATCTCCAAATATAGTTACTTTCTGAGGTCCTGCTCCCACCTATCAATTATGAGGGGCCACAGTTCAGCCCATAGCCGACCATTTACAAATTTCCATAATAGGCTTTCGATACAAAAGTAAGTCCACTGACATGGGCATATAAATCTTCTGTGAATGCAAACAAATATTGAATGTGAATGTCTTGAAGTTTTTTTCCTTACATTCTAATACCAGTTAAACTTTGCTGTGGGTATCTATTTGCATTATTGTGTGTATTAGTCTGTTCTTACACTGCTATAAGGACATACCCGAGACTGGATAATTTATAAAGGAAAGAGGTTCAGTTGACTCACAGTTCCACAGGGCTGAGTAGGCCTCAGGAAACTCATAATCCTGGTGGAAGGGGAAGCAAACACATCCTTCTTCACATGGTGGCAGGAAGAAGAAGAATGAGAGCCGAGCGAAGGGGAAAGCCCATTGTAAAACCATCAGATCTCGTGAGAACTCACTATCACGAGAACAGCATGAGGGAAACCATCCCCAGGATTCAATTACCTCCCACCAGGTCTTTCCCATGACACACAGGGATTATGGGAACTACAGTTCAAGATGAGATTTGGGTGGGGATGTAGTAAACCATATCACTGTGTCTTCCACTAGAGTGGAAACACCTTGAGGGAAGGAAATGTGACCCGTCATCTCTGTAGCCTTGCTATGGTGCTTGGAACACTCTTGAGTAAAGAGTGAACAATCTCATCAAAATATAACTTGATTTCTCCTTGCAAAAGAAAGTAATTTGATACAGAAACTATCGCACAAGCCAAAGGAATGAATATAATGAGTTTGGAAAAGGAAAAATGTGTTATTGCCAAATGCAACCTAATGTCCCTAATTAATGGATATGTGTTCTTTTGCAGTTTGCCTTCTGCCGGGAGTGTAAAGAAGCATACCATGAAGGGGAGTGCAGTGCCCTATTTGAAGCCTCAGGAACAACTACTCAGGTACAGAATGCCCTACTCATTCCTCCAAGCAGGGCTCCAGACACAGTGGGGGACTGGAGCTGTTTCCTGGAGATCATGGAGAGTTCCATTCTGAAAAAGCAAGAAGCAGACTGGTAGCTGACAGCCATGGGAATAGGGCCCTGGCTTCTCCCAGAATGACTCCCCTCCTTGGGGCACACTGTAGACTTCCTAATGGCCATTTGGGGCATGTCCAAAATAGCTTTTCCCTGGGCAGATATGGAACAGGGATAAGGCATGTGAGCATTTTCAAGGGAGTCCTTAGAGGGGAAATAAAACAACTTAATAGTCTCTAAATCAGAGAAATCAATGCTAACTCTACTTCAATTTCTTTAATGCCCTAGTTTAGAATCTCTGGTGAAAATACCTCTACGAGTGGCGTGTACAGAAAGATTATATTATGTAAGGATATCATTGTCTTTTAGCAGCATCATGCCCTATGCTCACTGGTGTTTCAGTCCTCATTAAGTAAAGAATGTGTTGACTGAGCCTCACTCTCTAAGGTGCTATCTCAGTCTTAGGAAAATGCAAATACATTTTATTTTATTTATTAATTAGGATCAACAAAACCTTCAGGGCAAAAGAGTAAAAACGTCATCACAGTAGATGAATTTGCTCATTATTTTTCTCTCAATGTAGATGTCAACAAGGGTTTAAACCCCATATCTTTGCACATAAATCCTTTAGTCATTTTACTGATAGGAACCTAGTAAACAGACATAGAAATCCCAGAACATTTTGATTTTACAGTACAGAATGTTAAAGATCTGAATGCTCTAAAATCAGAGGATAAGTGTATCCCTATATGGAATTCTGCAGATGAGTTTATCCAATATTAGCATAACTAAATAAATAGAACTGGTGAATTTGGGTCTTCTTATCTGCTCCTAAATTGCCAGCCATGAGCGTATGAGTGGATTTAGGACTGAGTTGCCATTTCCATAGCCCAGGCAGCAAATGCTCCTTCTGTTGATTTTATTTTGGCTCAGGGACATACAAATGTGAGCTTACCAGGTACTGACAGCAGAAGCAATAATGGCCCGGAGACCCCTGCCTTAGGACTGCTGTAGTGGAGGCAGGGACACCTGAGGCTCTGGGAAACGGAGTCAGTCTAGCAATTTACATCCATATGCTCTGAGACTGCAAACATGGCAGAGGCTTCCACGAAGATACACTCTGGCATCTACAGTATTTATTTGGAAACAGTAGCTGTTAGGGAAAGAAGAGCATTGCTTAACCTAAAGCCATCTAGGCGCCTGATCCTCCCTCTAATCTCATTCATTCTTCAGTCAAGAGGAACCATCCAGCCTTGGTGTTAAAGATTGAGGTAGCCCAAATTAAATGTTTTTAAATTTCTAAAACCTTAATATTGGATTCAGAAAAATAGGAAAAAGAAAGTTAGAGATGACCTAAACCATAGATGTCCAAATATCAAGGGAACTGTGTCTGCAAACAATGTCAATTAGCAGACATTAAATTGAGCATTTGGGTGGGTCAAGCAGCTGCTGGACTCTCTAGAAAAATGCATTGAAAAGTATATTTCCCAGCAGGGCGCGGTGGCTTATGCCTGTAATCCCAGCACTTTGGGAGGCTGAGGTGGGTGGATCATGAGGTCAAGAGATCAAGATAAGCTTGGCCAACGTGGTGAAACCCCCGTCTCTACTAAAAATACAAAAATTAGCTGGGTGTGGTGGCACACACCTGTAATCCCAGTTACTCAGGAGGCTGAGGCAGGAGAATCACTTGAACCTGGGAGGTGGAGCTTGCAGTGAGCCGAGATTGCACCACTGCACTCCAGCCTGATGACAGAGGGAGACTCCGTCTCAAAAAAAAAAAAAAGAAAAGAAAAGAAAAGTGTATTTCCCTTCAGAGGCTCAGGGGAGCCATGGGGGGATATTT
Organism: Mandrillus leucophaeus; assembly: GCF_000951045.1. Taxonomy (NCBI): domain Eukaryota; kingdom Metazoa; phylum Chordata; class Mammalia; order Primates; family Cercopithecidae; genus Mandrillus; species Mandrillus leucophaeus. The sequence goes on from NW_012101297.1 coordinate 24,035, forward strand.
GCTGGAAAATGAATATCGTAATTATGGTAGTGTGCTAAACCAAAGCTTAGCAACTCTATAGCTTTACATAAAACACGTCTAGGCTTCCCTGGAGAAGTCACAGAAGATGGGTCAGAGTTTGTCAGGACAGCAAGACGGTGTGGTAAAGGACATTCCAGCAGAGGGTGCCACATGGGCAAAGTTGCGGGGGCCAGAACCTCTTCAACCAGACTGTGTCCTCTGCGCCCCTGCGTCTCCAGGCCCAAGATGACATCTGCTGCACAGACGTTTAATAGATGGTTTGTTGAGTGATGGTAGCATCTATAAAGAAAGAGATGTTATTTCATTTTTTTTGAACCAGGGTCTCACCGTGTTGCCCAGGCTGGAGTGCAGCGGTGCGATCTTGGCTCACTGCAGACTCCTTATCCTTGGCTCAGGCAACCCTCCCACCTCAGCCTCCCGACTAGCTGGAACTGCAGGCACACACCACCACACCAGGCTACTCTTTGTATTTTTCATAGAGACAGGGTTTCAGCATGTTGCCCAGGCTGGTCTTGAACTCCTGACCTCAAGCAAGCCTCCCAAAGTGCTGAGATGACAGGCGTGAGCCATTGCGCCCCATGAGACATTATTTCATTCATTCAACAAATACGCATTAAACACCCATAATATGTTAGGCATGGTTCTAGGCCCTCAGAACAAAAAGCAAGACAACGTCCCTGCTCCCATGGAGTTTCTATGGCTTCAATAGATGCCGCAGAGGTTGCCCGAGCAACTGATATGATAGGAATTCTGAGGAGGTATAGTTAATCCACGTCAGGGTCATCCCAGAAAGAACCCAGAGCGAAGCAGCCCTGCAGTTAGAGCCCCCAGGATATGAGGCCCTTCCTGCTTCTAGTTCCTAATCACAGGGACAGCCTCCAATTCCTCTTATTTGAAAACAAAGCAAACCAACCAGCCAAACTAAAAAGATATCTGCTAGTGAACAGTTGCCAGAGAACAGAAAGCAACTAATTGGGGTCTTCGCTGCCATGTTTTCCTACATCTCTGATTTGATCAGGGTCCCTCGGGAGAGAGAAGCCAACCCAGATAGGCACAGGAAGAGACATTAATGGAAGGGATGACCATAGAGGCGGGCTGGGGCCACAGGAACCATTCAGAGGGCTCAGGGCCTCGAAGTGAGCATCAGTGGGGAGCCATGGCCACCCCAGGCCTGCAGAGGCAGGGGGAGGAAGGGTTCTGTGAACCCCATGAGCTGCAGCCGTGGAAAAGGGGCCTTGTGACAGGAGGTATCATCAAGGGGCATCCAGCATTGCCCGGAAATAGCCCCACAGCAGGAAGGGAGCGAGCACGGACATCCTGCCTCCTGCCTCCTGCCATCCGATCTCTTGCTAATGTCTCCCACAGGCCATACACAAGGCCGGAAGCCAGACACAGGGGATCCTAGGGGAACAGCCCATGGGAGTCAGCCTTCCAGATGCAAAGCAGAGAAGGGGAAGAATACAGAATCACCAGCACCTTCTCTGTGAGCGAATTTACCAATCTTCCCAAGTTTCCTTATTTCAACCATAGCTGCTCTCGGATGTGGGAAGGCACGAACCAAACAAGCTATTTCTTCAAATTTCATGACCCAATTCGATTTGATAACAGAATGAAGGGTTTTTATTTTCATAGAGCTGGCTTATTTTCTGTTCCCTACATTTCTCTCAAGCAGCATGGTCTCCAGGAGGATGACCTCTGCAGTTTCATTGACCTGAAATCTTTGAAAGGATGACACTCTGCACATCTCATAATAAAAACCCACTTGCAGCCTCCCTTGGAACGGAAGGCTTTAGATGTGTTCTCATGTCTGAATTTCGCTGATACTAACTAAATACCCTCATCAGCGCTCTTCACGCTTTCTTTCAATTCCATTCAGTTGCAGGGTTCTTTGCTTTGAGGCATTTGTGACTCGTTTCTCCTGTTCTTCCGTTTAGCGTTGATTGGTTTCTGTTCTTGCACATTACATTCTCCAGCCAGGCGAGCCCATTTCTCTTGGGTCCCAATGAGCTTTTCCTATCAGTTAGACTATTGGACCTAAAACTTAATGCATTTTTTGATTAACGCAATAATTTTTTTAAGCAAACTCAACAATTGGATTTAAATTGGTTTTAAAATATTGAACAAGCTTTAAGTTGAAACTGCTGGGAGTTTGGGAAAGCAGTGACAGAAGATCAATCCGTCACAGACTAATGAGAATCTAATCCCATTTGCTTTCCCTTGTTTTTCCCCGCTTGTTCTCCTCTCCATGTTCCAGTTCCTTCCGTGTATTCCCCCTGGGGACTTGCTAATAACTACACACTTGCTCTTGCAAACCACATAAATTGATTCATTCTCCCAGTGGTTCTAAGTAGTTGATGTTCCTCTCCCTATTCAACAGGAGAGCAGACTGAGACTTCCAGATTTTTAGAGGTGCTACCTAAAGCCACAAGGGAGATCAATTTCAGTGGCTATACTTGATCTAAGTAGTTGGGAAACAGCAACTGCTGTCTTTAATATATCTACAGTGTCTGAGGGGAATGTGCCCATGCCTGCCTACCAACCATGCCTCCTGCTCAACCTTCTAGGCCCAGATCATGTTACCTTCTCCCGGAAGCCATCTGCCCTCCCCGCTACGTCCTATAAGCTTTCAGACAACTGTACATTCTGATACATTCGTCACATTGAAATATCGTTTCCCTGTTTCTTCACAAAAAGTCTAGGCTTTGTTAGTGCAGGGTTTGTGCCTATTGCATCCTGTATCCTTCAGTGCCTGGCACAGAGTAGGTGCTCATTAAGTGTTTATTGAATGAATGACAAATCCCTCCTTCATCCACACACGTCCCTCCCTACCATGAAGCTGGGTAAGTACTGGAAAAGAATGGACAGTAGCTTCAGGGCTGGATTATGTCTCAGCAATATTTTGAATCACGAGGGAAAATTAGATTTTCACAGTAAACCTCAGTTCCTTCCATCTGCCTCCTAAATTAGAAAAACAAACCCAGCATTTGCTTGGGACAAATATAATAAGGTGCACTTGTGTGGTGCTTGTTTACAAAGCACTTTCAAATACACCGTCTTATTCTGAGCCTTATCTCAAGTTTTTGTGATAGATTTTTGTCCATAGGCAAGGGAGAGGGAGAGTGGCCACCCAGGGGCATAGAGTTGACAAGCCCCAGACCATTCTTTTACCCAGGTCTTTGGGAGCTGCACCAGCCAGCACTGATGACCATTCCAGTCCCAGTGAAGCAGAAATGTGCTTCCATTGTTCTTACTGGTCACTCTGCCTTTTGAAAGAGGGGGATAAGCGGGCTGTTGTTGGCTTGTCAAACACAGTACCAGGGATGGCCAACTTAGATGTCAACAGCAACACAACCCTTAAATGAGTGAGGCAGACCTGAAGCCTACTTCATGGACCTGTCAATATTTTGATAAGGATGCAAAGATACATTTCATTTTCTTCTGCTTTTCCTATTAAAACAAACAGAACAACAACAAAAACATTGACACAAAAGCCTGCAAGCATAATGACAGAGCCCCGTGACGGGGTTGGGGGCGGGGGTCTGTGGCAAACTGGAGTGGGCATGACTTGTTGTGGGAGGCTTGGGGAAACACCTGCTACACAGCTCCCCAGTTCAGGTCCATGTTTACCCAGCAGAAATGTGAGCCCAATGGTACTAGGCCTTCCAGTGTGATTTTGTGATGTCAGTATAAAATCCATGTGTTTTTGTTAAGTGTCTTTATTTTTAAATGTTGAGAATTAACATTTTTTTTAAAATCTTAAACACATCTATAAGTAGAATTTTGGCTGCAACGTTGTGTTACACTTCCTACATTATGTGCCTTTGAACCTCATTTCGACTGTGAATTTCTTACAATTAGTGGAAAGAAGGAAGAAGAAGGATGCTCAGTACACATTTATAAAGCACCTTTTATTACCATGCATAGTACTAGGCATTTTGGATACAACATTAAAGATAGACTTGGTGGGAGGCTGAGGCAGAAGAATCGCTTGAAGCTGGGAGGCGGAGGTTGCAGTGAGCCAAGATCGCACCACTGCACTCCAGCCTGGGCGACAGTGCAAGAAACCGTCTTAAAAAAACAAAACAAAAAAAAAAAAGGATAGACTTGGACTTGGCCTCTGTTCTCATAGGGTTTGTAATCTAGTGAAGTAGAAACACAGTTTGACAAATAATTAAAATGTTGTATGCTACGAGGCACAAGAGAGAAAGTTCAGGATGCTCTGGAAGCATAAAAGTGGGACCTGACCAGTTCTTCATGGGGCTGGAGGAATTGTTCATTGGAAGAAATGAAATTTGACACCTACAGGGATGAGCTCTTCAGGCAAGGAAGGAACTTACCGGTGTCCTAAGCAAAGGGACAAGGTGTGCAAAGTTCTGGAGACGAACGCGAATGACATTTTCAGGGAGGCAGAAGACACTCCCTTCATTGTACCATAAAGTGATGGTGGCTGTGGCCACAGACTAGGCTGGAGATGGGAGCCAGGAAATGCAGGGCCTTATCAGTCACAGGCAAGAGCTTGGAATTTAGGGCAGTGAGAAGGCATTTGGAGATTTTTTTTAAGGCTGACATCATCAGATGGGTGCTTTTGAAAGATCTCTGGCTGTAATATGAAAAACACTTAGAGAATTGTAATAGTTCGTGTTTTCCAGAAAGAAAAACCCTGAGATGCTTGAGATTTGAGTGCAGACTGTGTACTGGAGGGTGCCATGGGGAGTCGCACGAAGCAGCCTGAAGGAAGGCTGAACTGCTACGTAGCTGCCACAGCAGGTCCTAGAAGGAGCCCCGGAGCTGGATGAGTCTTCTGAGTTGTTCTGCATGGACACAGAGTGGTCAGGCCTTACATCCCCATGCATAGGCCAGGTTTTCAATGTGGGCTTCCCCCAGAAGGAAAAATGGCCTTGGATGAAGCAGCCTTCTTCAACTGGGGGCACTTCCCAAGTGGAGACTTGGCAGAGAGCTGTCTGCTGCGGACACACCCAGCAGCAGGTATATCAGTCCTGGAGGAGGGGTCTGGCCAGCCTCACAGCATCTGCTGCAGTGTGTCCCTTGCACTGCCTGGAGACATTTGCTTGTGGAATGAGAGAGACTGGAGAAATGTACAAATGGAAGGTTAGCAGGGTAAACTATATATAGCTCATGCTGCCACAGCTGCTCTTGAAGTTGCAGCTGACTCCCACTGACTTCCTTCTCTCCTACTCATTCTAGAGTCCCCTCGCCCTCAGAGAAGACCTCTAGGTGGCTTACCTGGTAGGCTGACACAGACATCATCCCTGATGGGTCCAGGCTCCTGGGTGCCATTCTAAAGCCATGACTACTGAATGATTTGCTATCAACATTGGGCAGGGGAGGACCAAGAGATACCACAGTGACCCACCTGGGTGCCACATGCATTCTTCTCATTTAAATACCCCATCCTATCACTGCAGCCCTGCCTGCTCCTGAGAGTCAGTTATCCCTTCCAGGATGGCGACTCCGTTTCTAGCCCGCTAATCACTTAGCAAATGCAACATGAAGTAACCAGAACCCTTGCTGTGTTCTCCGGCAGAAGTACTCTCATGCTGGAAGCCAGGGCCCCTGTATATGTAAGGCCGGGTTGCACAGATGGAGAGCACAAACTCCAAGTGGGCCACTGGGAGCGAGAAGTGGGGCCATTCCTCCTTCCACCCCTTGATTCCGGAACCACTGCATTCTCCCTGCTGGAGACACACCCTGCACCGTGGTAGTTGTTGATTCAGATTGTAAACCTCATCTTAGTGGACAGCGCCCACATCACAGTGCAGCTCCAGCAGCACTGTGCAAGCCTGGTCCATCCGTCTCATCAGGTCAACAGCTTCTGGGCAGTAGGATGTGTGACAGGACCAGTGTTCCCATGGTCGTGTGCCCACTGGGACACAATGCAGTGTCACACAGGGTGCCGGTAGCCTGCAGATGCTAGTGCTGGCTGAGGCTCTGTTGCCAAGAAAGGCAAAGCCACACCCAGAATAGGAGTCACTTCCTGTCAAGATGGAGTGTCTTCATCTTACCCGGTGTCAGTGTGATCCACGTGACACCCACTGGCCAGTTAGTCGGTCTCCTCGAGGACTGGAGGACACACAGGACTCAGTGCCGCGCTTGGTTGCCGGCAGGTTGAATGTTGGCAGTGTGGCAGACAGGGGAATGCCCGAGCTGGGGGGCCTGGCAGGGCTTCACCTCACCACCATGCTTGCTCCACACAGGAGTACCCTAGCCCAGGACTGCTGTGGCCAGTGGCGGAGGCTGGCAGTGGTCCACTGACTGGATCGCTCCATCTGCTTGTTGAAGTGCTGTCCCGTGAGCTCTGCCGTGCTGTGCAAACATGCTGACGTGTCCTGCCCCTCCCACGGGTCTGTCCACGTGCCTGGTCTGCAGAGCTCCTTGTCTCACCTGTCCTCAGTCTACCAGATTTTATCCGTCCCTGCCCTTACGGAGGCTGCCAAGATGTTTGCCACTGCTTAAGAGCTTGTATCTATTCCTAACTCGGGACTCTTTCCTTTCCACACACAGTCCACTGTCAGTTGCTGCCTCATCTGTTTGGGCTGCTGTCACTCAATACCGTAGACTGGCTGGCTTATAAACAACACACATTTATTCCTTGCAGTTCTGGAGGCTCGGAAGTCAAAGATGAACTCACTAGCAGATGTGGGGTCTCATGACAGAGCACTTTTTGGTTTGTAGATGACGTCTTCTAGCTATGCCCTCACATGGTGGAAGGGGCAAGGCGGCTCTCTGGGGCCTCACAGGATGAGGGGTGACTGGTTACTGCCCTCTCTTTATAAGGGCACTAATCCCATCCTGAGGGCTCTTACTTGTGACCCAATCACCTGCAAAGGCCTCACCTCCTAATCCCACCACCTCGGCGATTAGGTTTCAACATAGGGATCTGGTGAGACAGAAACACTCAGACCATAGCCGTTGCGATGCCCAAGGCTCTGCCTATTGACAGGGTCTCCCCTCGCCATTCTCTTTCAACCCTAAAGAGGGTTACAGGATAGTGATGGTGCATTTTTGGCTTGCAGCCATATGTTAAGCTAACTCAATTGTGAACCAAGCTTGGATCCCTTGCTGTGTCATAGGGAATCCCCCCAGCCCTGCCATCACCACCGTGGGGCCATGATTGTGAGCCCAAGGAGAGGCAGTCACGCCACAGTGTGGATGGCACGGGGGTCTGAGGCCCTGCTTGTGCAGCTCGCTCATGCACCGTGGGCCTGCTTGGGCCTGGTTCTGGTCCTCGGTGCTGCACTTCTGTCTTATGACGGATTGCTGCACAGATACTCCAACTCCACAGGGCTCAGTAGCATGCCAGGGGCTCTTTTTCAAATGGTCCATTGTTCTCAGCTGCTGAACCCCCAGAATCTTTACTGGGATGCTCTTACTGGCCCGTGTGACCTCTTTTCCCTCCACAGACACCTGGAATCCACAGGGCCTGCCTATGTGCACAACCACAGAGACAGGGCACTTGCGTGCCACCTGCCCTGCCCTTTGCTCCTCGGGGCCCCACTCAGCTTCCAGCACTCTCTCCCAACAGCGACAGGCTCCTCTCTGGCCACTGGCCGGAGGGATTCCAGCTCTAACTCCATTTTAGAGTTTGCTTCCTAGGACTGTCTGGGCACCAAGTGTCACAGGTTATAGGTTCCCAGGAAAACAGGCTCTGAGACTTGCAGGCAGGGGATGTCTCAGGGCTGCTCTCAACAGCACCTTCAGGAAGAGAAGGAAGCAGGGTTGGGCAGAGGCGGAATCCACCTGCAGTGCGGTTGCCACAGAAGACTGAGGGGAGCCAGAGGTAGGAGGCTGGAGGTGGGCCCTTCACATCCACCCTCCACCACTGGCCGTGAGCTGTCCCACCACCGTGATGTGATGGTGTGACCTCATTCCCAAGGTGGTGGGGCTGGGAGCACAGCAGAGCACCCCCAAAAAGGGCCAAACCGGAGACCCATCAGGTGCCAGGAGCCCGGCCAGGGAATACAGAGGAGGGGATGGGCTTGAGGTAGGATCCGCAGAACTTGGCAGTGGATTAGAAGACAGGATGAGAGGTGACGGGTTAATGTTGATGCATGAATGTCTAGCTTGGAACGATGGTGGTGCTATTGGCTGGAAGAGGAGACAGAAACAAAAGCAGGTTGTTCAGGGAGACACACGTTCCTTGTGGACATCTGAGCAGAGGGGTTCAGTGGGGAAAGGAGTGGATGCCTAGACCACCTCACAGGGGAATCTAGGCTGGAGCCAGTGATCAAGATGCGAGATTGACAATCTCCAACGAACTGCCCCTTACCCATGCTCCCCACCCCCACCCCACCTCTTCAGAGTTACAGTCCAGGAGAGGCTAGGAGGTGCACCTCCCTCCGTGGAGGACACTGAAGCAGCAGTGGCTCCGGGAAGCTGCGATCTTTTGATATATTTTGCCCCAGCATCTCACCGCAGAGCCGTCTCTCAGCCATCGACTGCCTTCACACACAAGTTCAGTCCCAGTATTGGGAGACGGGTGTAATTTATTATTCCCGGAGATCTAGATCCCCGGTTACTTGGGAGTGTATTTTCTGAACCGCTTGTTGGTTTAAGTAAAGCAGGTTTGATGCCACTTCTCTTGAATCCGTGGCCCTGGACCCGCCGCCTAAGTGGACATGCAGATGGTCTGAAATGACCGTGACAGATCTCCATTAAAGCCAGCGCGTCCTTCGGGCTCGGCCTTGCACTGTGAAAAGCTGTCAGTGCCAGGACAGCACCAGACTCTGCAGTGCGTTTCCAAGGCACTCAGCTTGTGTGCGAAGGTTTGCTCTGGGGCAGCAGAAATGGCCCTTGGCAGGTCGTCAAAGGCCCAGTTTGATTTCCTCCTCTTCCAGGCAAGTTGCTCAAAGGCTCACAGCCTTTTCGTTGCCTGCCACTCGGGGCCAGTAAGATCTACCAAGCTATAAATAATGAAATGAGTGTGTGTTTAGCCGTTTGTAAGTTGCAAAGTACTACAAAATGGTGAAACTTGGGGGTTTGGGTTTTTAAGGCTGAATGCTAAAAATGTCAGGCACTGTGGAGAGAGGAAAGGAAAGGAGAGGTAAGATTGGTTGGGATTAAAAGACAAGTGAAGGCATGCTTGCGTGTGCACACACACACTGGCACCGCATGCCTGCCCTTGGAGGCCGATCCTGACCATGCAGACCTGGGGCTGGGGCTCTCCAAGCACACTCCTGTACTGCAGAAACCCTTCTTCTCTTCTGGACTGTCACTCCAGCATGGCAGGGCACTCCCTGGAGTGTCAGCTTCTGGCCAGGGCCGTCCTCCCTCTGCAGGAGCCTCAGCACCCCCAGGGGTTCCCTCCACCCCCAGGAGTTCCCTCCACCCCCAGGAGTTCTACCTTGAGGGACACAGCCTGCAGGTCCCCTGAGCTCTATCAGTGTGGAGGTTACGGCCTGCAGGTCCCCTGAGCTCTCTCACATGTAGGGGTCACGACCTGCAGGTCCCCTGTGCTCTCTCACCCGTGGGGGTCATGGCCTGCCGGTTCCCTGTGCTCTCTCACCTGCGGAGGTCACAGCCTGTGGGTTCCCTGAGTCTTCCCTCTGCACGGCCACAGTGCAGGCTCCCCCAGATGCCTGCCTGGCCTGACACATGGGATCCTCCCCTGAAAATGATGCTGTCCCAAAGGCTTTTGGATTCCAGAGGGGTTTTAGGATCCCAGCAGAGTTGGTAAAAAAGGTCTGAATGTAAATTCCGAACCTGATTTTGCAAGTCTATACCCTGTGTACTAGACTCCATAAACAAGCGGCTAGAACAAGTTCGCAATGTGGAAAATATTTTTATAGAAACCTATTATCACAGCTACATACCACACACACACAC
>NW_012101297.1:34638-39778 GCF_000951045.1 Mandrillus leucophaeus
CCACATACACCACATATACACATACCACACACTGCACACACACACACAACATGCACACCATACGTTACACACACCACACACGTGCACCATATATACCACACACATCCATACACACCACACACACTACACATACAGCATACACATATACACAACACACATACACACAGAACACACACCACGCGCAGATACATAACACCGCACACACTCTCCACTCACACACCGCACACCCCACGGGCATTTGGATCTCCTCAAAAGAAAGCGCCCCTGGCAATTCTCTGCACCCCACTCAGTATCAGGAGGGAAGCAGCTGCAGTGCGCCCATGATGCACCAGATGGCGCTAAACCCTTAAGGAAAATGCTGGATTTGGCCGGAAACAAAAATAAAATGACCTGGGGGAAAAGGGAGTGAACGCCACTTTGAAAGGCACCCCAGCCACGCCTGCATAGTGGCCCAGCCCACAACAGGCAGGAGGCAATCGAAGGACTGTGTCCCCCTCAAGCAGCATTTCTGAGAAGTGTGCAGATTTGAAAAGCTAACAGCTGGATCCTGGTCTCCATAAATCCTTCATTAAAAATGGGGCTGGCAGGGTGGACAAAATATTGTCATTCCACAGAAAAGTATGTTGACCATGTGTGAGGAAAACGGTTCACCTGCTCTGCACTTGTTCCTTGCAAGCACAGAGGCATAGCCCGTTTAAACTCAGCACCCCTGCAAGCACAGAGGTATAGCACATTTAACTCATCACGTCTGCAAAGCACAGAGAGGTGTAGCACATTTAACTCATCACCCCTGCAAAGCAGAGGTGTAGCACATTTAACTCAGCACCCCTGCAAAGCAGAGGTGTAGCACATTTAACTCAGCACCCCTAGCAAAGCACAGAGAGGTGTAGCACATTTAACTCAGCACCCCTGCAAAGCACAGCAGTGTAGCACATTTAACTCATCACGTCTGCAAAGCACAGAGGGGTAGCACGTTTAACTCATCACCCCTGCAAAGCACACAGGCGTAACTCATTTAAACTCAGCACCCCTGTAAGCACAGAGGTGTAGCACGTTTAGGCCGAGCACTGTTGTTCTCCAGGGTTGCATTTACCTTCTTTCAGCAAGAACCAGGTGTTCCCACCCTTGTCTGAGGAATCCAAGACAAGCAGAGGGGGCTTGAAGTCAAGCAGATCTAGTCTTTAACATGAGTTTCAGCCTAGCTGTGATGGGTAATTTTCTGTGTCAACGTAGCTGGGCCGCATAGCCCAGTCGTTGGATCCAGCACTAGTTGAGGTGTTGCTGTGAAGGTATTTTTGTAGGCGTAGTTAACATCTATACTCTGTTAACTTTGAGGTCAAGGACCGGCAGTTTAACAAATTCCTAGGTGATGCTGATGTGGCTAGCCTGCAGAGCTTTGGAGAACCACTGCTCGCGGAAGGTCTACATACACTGTGGTCAACAAAGACAGAGAGATCCTTTTTTGTTTTCTTTTTTTTTCTTTTTTTTTTGAGACAGCGTCTCACTCTTGCCCAGGCTGGAGTGCAGCAGCAAGATCATAGGTCACTGAAGCCTGGAAATCCTGGGCTCCCAAGTAGCTGGGACTACAGGCATATGCTTCTGTTCTCTGCTAATCTTTAAAAAATATTTTTTGTGGCCGGGCGTGGTGGCTCAAGCCTGTAATCCCAGCACTTTGGGAGGCCGAGACGGGTGGATCACGAGGTCAGGAGATCGAGACCATCCTGGCTAACACGGTGAAACCCCATCTCTACTAAAAAATACAAAAAACTAGCCGGGCGAGGTGGCGGGCGCCTGTAGTCCCAGCTACTCGGGAGGCTGAGGCAGGAGAATGGCGTGAACCCGGGAGGCGGAGCTTGCAGTGAGCCGAGATCGCGCCACTGCACTCCAGCCTGGGCGACAAAGCGAGACTCCGTCTCAAAAAAAAAAAAAAATATTTTTTGTAGCGATGGGGTCTCGCTTTGTTGACCAGGCTGGTCTCGAATTCTTAGCTTCAAGTAATCCTCCCACCTTGGCCTCCCAAAGTGTGTGGCTGCCGGTGTGAGCCACTGCACTCGGTAGCGTAGAATTTTTCTCTTCTCTGGGAAACCGAGGTCTCTGCTCGTCAGGCCTTCCATGGACTGGGTGAGGCCCACCCACATTATAGAGGGTCAGCTCTATAGCTCCACAAGGCAGGGATTCTTGGCCTGCTATTTGTTTGTCGTCTCTCTTGTTTACTGGGATGTATCCCCAGGGTCCAGGACAGTGCCTGGCACATCTTAGACACCCAACAAATGTTTCTTGAATGAAAATATTTCTGCATTCACTCTAGCAAAAATAATAGTCTACTTTGTGCCAGAATAACTATACTTTGCACAAAAGACAGGCTCTGTTGTCGGCTTTGATTCCCCCTTGCGTCCTATTAGTGATGATTCCACATTCAGAATCCCATCTATGTGGATAATTTTGGTCACTACTGACCTAAGCCAACCATGAACTAGAGAATGTCATTATCAAAAATACAAATTAGCATATTTTCTAGCTCAAGTGTATATTTTTCTCGTATGTCAATGTGTAACAATCGTTGAACACAAAGCACTTTTAAAATAAGCAGTAAATGGTACCTATTAATAATTCTGCTACTTACCATTTATGCTGTTCCATTTCCCCCATTCATCCCAAAATAGGTTGATAGATATTACTTACTTCACTTCCCCTTTAGGAAGCAGTTAAGGCCCCACAGGGCAAGACTCTGTAAGATCTCGTCTGTGGCGCTTGGCACACATTCTACTCCTAGCAGAAATCACCACTGTTAGAATCATCGTCAAAAATGCCCTTCTGGGCCAGGCACGGTGGCTCACGCCTGTAATCCCAGCACTTTGGGAGGCCGAGGCAGGCAGATCACCTAAGGTCAGGAATTCAAGATCAGCCTGGCCAATGTGATGAAATCCCATCTCTACTAAAAATACAAAAATTAGCCACGTGGGGTGGTGCATGCCTGTAATCCCAACTACTCAGGAGGCTGAGGCATGAGAATCGCTTGAACCAATATTGTGTCACTGCACTCCAGCCTAGGTGACAGAGTAAGACCCCGTCTCAAAAATAAATAAATAAATAAAAACAAATGCCCTTCTGAATTGCATTCTAAAGCATGGCTTGGGGAGTTTAGAGCTTAGTGGAGTAGCCTTGCATTGCTTAGAGTGTAGCCTTGTATTTCCCAGAACCCTTGGCTAGACACCCCATTAAATCCCAACACTCTGATGATTTCTTTAAAAAAAAAAAAAAATAGGCGGGTACAGTGGCTCACACCTGTAATCCAAGCACTTTGGGAGGCGGAGGCAGGTAGATCACCTGAGGTCAGGAGTTCAAAACTAGCCTGGCCAACATGGTGAAACCCCATCTCTTCCCTCAGCCTCCCAAGTAACCGGGTGTGGTAGCAGGCACCGTAATCCCAGCTACTTGAGAGGCCGAGGCAGGAGAATCATTTGAACCTGGGAGGCAGGGGTTGCAGTGAGCAGAGATTGTGCCATTGCACTCCAGCCTGGGCAACAGGAGCGAAACAACGTCTCAAAAAAAATTAACAAAATATATTTAAATATATACATATGTATATATTCTCCAAAAAGAGATAGTCATAAGACAATGTGAGAACACAAAACATGTTTTGGTGACACCCATTGCAAAGCAGTAACATTAATTAGCTCAAGGCCCCTGGAAAATGATGCCATTTTCTTACTCACCAGCAGGAGGCAGGCTGCTCACACGCAGCAGTGCTCAACTAGCCCGCGTGCTTGACTGTGAGCCAGGAAGGCTGCTGTCTGCAGAGGTGGAAGGTTTCAGTGTCTGTGAGAAGACAGGCGAGCATTGATGAGAAGGCTGACGTTTAAAAGCTGCCATTCACCTGAAAGCATTCATAGCTGAATTAGGCCAACTCTGTTTTCGTGATTAATGGCAGTCTGCTCTTTTTTGGAAAATAGGCTTAAATTGATTTTTAGGATTAGAATATACTTGTCTAATTATTGGCTACACAGGTATCACAGTTTTTCTTAAAGCAAGAAAGATAACACGTATGCAGTTCTTCAAGTTATTCTAGCTTCAATATATATCAATGTGTCTCCTGGGCACTAATTCGGCTTTATTTTTGAGACGGAGTCTTGCTCTGTCGCCCAGGCTGGAGTGCAGTGGCGAGATCTCAGCTCACTGCAAGCTCCACCTCCTGGTTCACGTTATTCTTCCATCTCAACCTCCCCAGTAGCTGGGACAACAGGCGCCTGCCACCATGCCTGGCTAACTTTGTGTGTGTGTGTGTGTGTGTGTGTGTTTAGTAGAGATGGGGTTTCACTGTGTTAGCCAGGATGATCATGATCTCCTGACCTCGTGACCCACCCACCACAGCCTCCCAGAGTGCTGGGATTATAGGCTTGAGCCACCGTGCCCGGCCTAATTCGGCTTTTAAAACCTATATAAGTACATTTTGATTTACCTGTGGAGTTTTTGTGTGTGCGTGTTTATAGAGACAGGGTCTCATTATATTGCCCAGTCTGGCCTTGAACTCCTAGACTCAAGTGATCCTCCTGCCTTGGCCTCCCATACTTGTTTTTAAAGGAGATTTAAGGCCAGTCCAGGCCTTCAGTGGTCTTTTCCATGTGTACAAACTCTCATAGTCTCATATTCCCATCTCTTTAGAGTTGATCGTGATGATTACAATAACAAAATAATAATGATGGTGATCATAGAAAACACACGGTTACCATTCAGGGTGCACCTGGCTCTGTGCTAAGCTGTTTGTGTGTTGATCTTACTCATGATGACCCTTGTGAGGTTATTTCTCTTGAGCCACAGATGGACGATCAGGCCAGTACCTTACCTTTCTGAGGGAATTTTGATTCTCGCTCTCTATATATATATGAAATATATTTCCTATAATCATATGAATATATTTCCTATAATCACATATAAGTTTCCTATAATCAAATATAAGTTTCCTATAATCACAAATAAGTTTCTCTTAAAGCAGGAAAGATAACACATACGCAGTTCCTCAAGTTATTCTAGCTTCAATATGTATCAATGTGTCTCCTGGGCACTAATTCGGCTTTATTTTTGAGACGGAGTCTTGGTCTGTTGCCCAGGCTGGAGTGCAGTGGCGAGATCTCAGCTCACT
>NW_012101297.1:45028-58932 GCF_000951045.1 Mandrillus leucophaeus
TATATATATGAAATATATTTCCTATAATCATATGAATATATTTCCTATAATCACATATAAGTTTCCTATAATCAAATATAAGTTTCCTATAATCACAAATAAGTTTCTCTTAAAGCAGGAAAGATAACACATACGCAGTTCCTCAAGTTATTCTAGCTTCAATATGTATCAATGTGTCTCCTGGGCACTAATTCGGCTTTATTTTTGAGACGGAGTCTTGGTCTGTTGCCCAGGCTGGAGTGCAGTGGCGAGATCTCAGCTCACTACAAGCTCCGCCTCCCGGGTTCATGTCATTCTCCCATCTCAGCCTCCTGAGTAGCTGGGACTATATATCTATATATAAGTATATTATAGATATTTCATATATATATGAAATTGCTATTTTCAGCCATGAAGTATGTTAGGAGAGAGACTTGTCCTGTTCCACCCCCACCTCCACCACGCGTGCACACACACACGCATGCATGCAATTCCTCCTGCCGTGGGTGAGCAGTAGACAGGCACAGAGTTCCATGTAATTACCTAACTGTTACACTGCCCTGTGAGAGCCACACTTTATTGCACAATCGGGCGGTGATGCTGAATTACAAAACCTTCCCGTCCTGGCAGCACAGTGAGCAGGCATTGCTTTAGAGCTTGATGACTAAGGCGGGAACAGAGGGTAAGTTACCCAGCTCACCATGTTCCTCTGCAGGCCCTAAGGGAGAATCGCCCTCTAGAGGATGAATGGTTCCCAAATCTCCCGCCCCTCGCCACCCCTTGGGGCATTTTTAAGGATTCTAATTTCTGTACCCCGCCACAGACCTACTGAATCCAAATCTCCAGGGTCTGAACACAAGCCTCGGCATCATTTTTAGAATCCCGTTGGTGATCCTGACTGAACCCGTGGGCACCCGGCCACTGCTTGAGATGACTCCAGAAGGATTTAAACATCAACATTAAGACACTCATGAAGGAAGCAAGGCAAAGATGTGCTCATCCTGGTAGAAATCCCGTCTCGGCAGTGGCAGTCAAAGGTCTAAACCAGTAGTCTGGGCACCACCCACTCCCAAGGTGTCCTAGAGTTGCTTCTCCCACTCCCCAGGGTCCGTGGGGTCGGCAGCAGTCACTGGATCTGGGACTCCCCTCCTTCCCCGTGGATCCACTGGGTGAGGATAGGAAGCACAGGAATAGCCGGGCACAGTGGCTCACGCCTGTAATCCCAGCACTTTGGGAGGCCGAGGCGGGTGGATCGCGAGGTCAGGAGATCAAGACCATCCTGGCTAACACGGTGAAACCCCGTCTCTACTAAAAAAATACGAAAAACTAGCTGGGCGAGGTGGCGGGCGCCTGTAGTCCCAGCTACTCGGGAGGCTGAGGCAGGAGAATGGCGTAAACCCGGGAGGCGGAGCTTGCAGTGAGCTGAGATCGCGCCACTGCACTCCAGCCTGGGCGACAGAGCAAGACTCCGTCTCAAAAATTAAAAAATAAAAAAAAAAAGGAAGCACAGGAATAGCTGTGACGCTGAGAAGGGCAGGAACTCCAAGGGCCTTCTTGGTGACCTGTCCCACATGTTAGGTGCAGTGGAACAGTTGGAGACGATGACAAAGGGTATGAGCTTTGGCAGCCGGGGCCTCCTGGTGTCCTTCTTGAAAGCACTTTCAGTAGGTTGGGGAAGGCAGAACCGGTGGGGCAGCAGTGATGGCCCAGGACAGAAGGGCGGGTGGGCAGCTGGGAATGGAGGTGCAGCGCTGGTGCCAGGGGAAGCAGGCAAGTGGAGGGCAGGAAGGCCTCTGCAGTGAGGGGAGCGGGGCTGGGCAGTTTCTCCCACTGCCTTTACCACAAGCTGGGTGGTGGTGGTGGTGGCGGTTGTTTTTGTTGTTGTTTTGAGACAGAGTCTTGCTCTGTCACCCAGTCTGGAGTGCAGTGGCGTGAGCTCAGCTCACTGCAACCTCCACCTTCTGGATTCAAGTGATTCTCATGCCTCAGCCTCCTGAGTAGCTGGGACTATAGGTATGTGCCACCAGGCCCAGCATATATAGAGAGAGAGAGAGAGACACACACACACACATATGTATGTATATATCTAAAACTTAAGACTGAGGTTGCCATATATATGTGTGTGTGTGTATATATGTGTGTGTGTGTATATATATACACACGTATATAAATGTGTGTGTGTGTGTGTATATATGACCCAGGCTGGTCTTGAACTCCTGACTGCCCGCACTGGCCTCCCAGAGTGCTGGGATTACAGGTGTGAGCCACCGTGCCTGGCCACAAGTGGTTTGAAAACTGCTCTCTCAGAAGTCCCCAGGGACCTCCAGATCTCCATGACAGCATCTTAGCCTTAGTCCCTTAGCCCTCTTTGTAGCGTGTGACTTGATAATGACAGGAAGAAATCGAGGCTGCAGAGGCCTGGAGTATGAACCCAGGCAGCTCGGGGCTCCGATTCTGAACCGGCTGCTTGCAGGCCAGGCAGCCTCAGTCTTAAGTTACTTAGTTCCCGAGACTCTGATTTCTCCAGCGGAAATAGTTAATGACAAGCTCCGTCCTTCAGGGATGCTGCAGTTACTACATTCCACGATGTGGGCAGAGCCCCTGCCACACAGTGCCCTTCCTTATGTAACAGAAGTGTCCTTAGTTTTCTTCTTCAAAGCCTTCCCCTCCTGGGCACCGGGATCCCGGACCCGCTGGCCACCCCTCCCTCTAACACCCTGCAGCTGTCACAGCACCATGCCTACACAGTTCTGTGTTAGCCTGTGCCGAGGTCTGAGTCATCAAATTAATGGGAAAATCAGCCCAAGTAGTGTTGGAGGAACAGAATGCCATGTCGTTCATTGGGAAAGGAATGCTGAAATTTGACTTCTAAGTTAGATAGCAACTGCTTCTTGCCCTATGGAGGAATAAAACCATAACCTTTGAGCACATATTGTCTACCAGAAAAAAAAAAAAAAAAAAGACACACCTCATCCGTTTTCTACACCTTAACCCCTAACTCTGCAATCAAGGCCATGATCTACCTGGGCCCCTGTCCGTCCCAGGAGGTCAGAATGAACCCCCCCACCGACTGTGAAAGAAAGTGGGTAGCTGCCCTGCTGGCTAAAAGACACTCCTCTAGCTTAGTACTGTTAAAACTTCAGACAGGTTAAATTTAGCAGAGTTTAATTGAGCAGGAAAAAAACAAAAAAGCGATTCGTAAATTGGATAGCCTCCACAATTACAGCAGATTCAGAGACTCCAAGGGTGTCTCGTGGTCAGAACAAATTTATAGACGAAAAGCGAAGTGACGTACAGAAATCGGAAGTGAGGTACAGAAATAGCCAGGTTGGTTACAGGTTGGCGTTGGCCTTATGTGAACACAGTTTGAACACTCAGCAGTGTATGAGTGGCTGAAGCATGGCTGCTGGGATTGGCCAAGAGCCAGCTATTGTTACAGATGCATACTCTAAAGTTAGGCTGTCAATCCTGTCTACCTATTAAGTTAGACACACTCCTAAGTTGGGTTTTCAGTCTTGCTAAGTTCAACCACAAGGACTCAAATACAGAAGTATGGAGTCCTTCTTAGGTCATACTTAGTTTGCTTTCACAGTACTAAAAACCATTTTGCGCTATCAGCATTTTGGTTTTTCCCTAGGGTTTGGGGTATTTTCTCTTCCCCAGGCTTTCTCCTCTGTCTCTGACCTTCAGTGTGGGCATCTCCATGTGGGGGTCCTTGACTCCTTGGCTCACATGAGCTCCGGTGTCCTGTGGGGTGGACATGAGGGTGCCTCTCCACCCACACTGCTGCCCATGGCTTGCAGGAACCCAAGCTCAGCCCAGCAAGCCTCAACCTCAGGCTCTAGATCTGGGGAGGTCTCTCTTCCTGGCTGCAAACTGCTGGCTTCTCACAGGGTCTCCTCATAGTGGAAGAGGCAAGAGAGCTCTCTGGGGTCCCTTTAATAAGGGCATGAATCCCTTCATAAGGGCTCCATCCTCATGACCTAATCACCTCCCAAAGGCCCCACCTCCCAATAGCATCACCTTGGTGGGTAGGATTTCAACATGTTGATCCGGGGAAGAAGTAACGTTGGCCCCAGTGCAGAGTCCGTGAAGGAAATGATAATGGTACATATCCTTGCAGGTGAAAACAGAAAGTGCTGCTCTCAGTTTTCTCTCTTCCAGTCTAGGGATCAAACCCTCCTAGCTACCCCCCTCTCCACTGGGTGAACTGGCCCATCCAGTAGCTCAGTGCACACTAGTGTGGAAATGTTTACATGGGGAGTCTTTTGTAATCACTCCTAGGTATTAAGCTTGCAGTGCCCTGATTTGAAGGACGTTTGCTGCTGGAGGTGTTAGATCCAGAGCCCTTTTGGGAAATCCTAGTGGCTTTCTGGTGGGCCTACAAGTTACACTCTGCTTTGTGTGCTCTGGGGATCAGAAGTCAGAGAAAATTGGTATTTGGGGAAGCAATTATTTCTCTTCCTTTGCCATCATTTTAATCTTTCTTCCTGGAAAGAATTAAGCATATTAATATAAATTTGCAAGTTTCCAGTTAGTAATTCCCCTCCAGTAATGTGCTATTGACAGGCAGGAGGTTTCTGGAAGTTGAGCTCTGAATCTTTCTCTTGGGCTGACTATAACATCCTTTGTTAGAATAAACATTGTATTTGCCCAGTTGAAAATGCTCTTAACTTGGCAACATGTGTAACAAAGGCTTTATGTGTGCACACACCTGAGCCGGAAACTTCAGCCCCTGAATGCTCCTCCTGCAGACAAGGCCTCCCAGATAAGTGCTAAGACTCTAGAGTTTAGCAAGCCCTGCCCAGTGATAATCTGTCCACATGGATTGTGAGTGCTGGGATATTTGCAGTCATTTCTGCCATTTTATTTTATACTTTCTATTACTTTCTACATTTCTATAGTTTTACTTTTACTTCTTGCCTTTCTTTTGACTCTTTTGTTTGCCTTTCCACTGTATTTTTCCTTGTTTAGAAGTAAATTTCTTTCTCTTTTATTTTATTGATTACCCTAGAATGTACACATATATTAATGTAAAAAACTCTAATGACCCTCTGCCTGAATCATGCCAGCACGTTGGAATCATCCAGTTCTCACACTTCTGTACTATTCTTGTCCAGCATCTAGTTCGACTTTGATTTTTTTTTTTTTTTTTTTTGAGACAGTCTCACTCCAGTACCCAGGCTGGAGTGTACTGGCACCATCTTGGCTCACTGCAGTCTCCACCTTCCAGGTTCAAGCGATTCTCCTGCCTCAGTCTCTCAAGTAGCATATGCACCATGCCCAGCTAATTTTTGTATTTTTAGTAGAGACGGGTTTCATTATGTTGGCCAGGCTGATCTCGAACTCCTGACCTCAGGTGATCCACCCGCCTTGGTCTCTCAAAGTGCTGGGATTACAGGCGTGAGCCACCACACCCAGCCTACTTGGATTTTTTCTTTTTTAAAACCAGCAAATTAAGCATCATTTACAGTTTTATACAATGAGTATTTCCTGTGACTTACCAAACATTACCCATTTTCTCTTCTCACAGTTTCTTCTTGCAACTCCTGGCTCCTTCTGGACTTTTCCTAATTCCATGTTTCTTTTTTTTTTCTTTTTTTTTTTTTTTTTTTAGACGGAGTCTCGTTCTGTCACCTAGGCTGGAGTGCAGTGGCACGATCTTGGCTCACTGCAACCTCCGCCTCCCGGGTTCAAGCAATTCTCCTGCCTCAGCCTCCTGAGTAGCTAGGACTACAGGCGCCCACCACCATGCCCAGCTAATTTTTGTATTTTTAGTAGAGATGGCATTTCACCATGTTGGTCAGGATGGTCTCAAACTCCTGACCTCGTGATCTGCCTGCCTCGGCCTCCCAAATCCATATTTCTTTAGTGAACTTCTATTGATGGGAAATGCTGTTTTTTATGACTGTGTTTTTGTTTATGCTCATTCTTAAAAATTAATTTTGCTTGGATAGAATTCTAAGTGAGCTGGTATTTTCTGTCAGTGCTTTGAAGATACCATCACTGTCTGCCAGCACCCATGCATTGAGAAATCAGCTGGGGAAATAATTGTAACTTCTTTGTAGATAATTTTTTTTTTTTTTTTTTTTGGCCATTCTCTCCAAACACTGTTTCTCTCTCATGCTCTTTGTTATTTCCTTCTAGAACTCTAATTAGAAAAACATTGGACCTTCTCACCTTATCCCCCCATCTCTAAATCTCCTTTTCATATTTTTTACTTCTTGGCATTTTATGTAATTTCTTCAGCTCCATCTTTCAGTTCACAAATTCTCTCTTCATTTGTATCTAATTTGCTATGTAACTCATCAACTGAGTTTCTAATTTTTATTATTAGTGTTTCCTGTCCAGAAAAATGGACAAAACAAAGAAATTTGTTTCTTTTTCACATCTTCCTAGTTAATTGTGACAGTCTCTTATTCCATTATCATGACCTTTATTTATTTAAACATAACAAACATATTTAGTTTATACTCAGTTGGGTTTTTTTGAGACAAAGTCCCACTCCATCACTGGGGCTGGAATGCAATGACAAAATCTCAGCTCACTGCAACCTCTGCCTCCCAGGTTCTTCTCCGGCCTCAGCCTCCCAAGTAGCTGGGACTACAGGTGCACACCACCACGCTTGGCTAATTGTTGTGTTTTTAGCACATACAAGGTTTCACCATGTTGGCCAGGCTGGTCTCGAACCCCCAGCCTCAAGTGATCCACCCGCCTCAGCCTCCCAAACTGCTGGGATTACAGGTGTGAGCCACTACACCTGGCCAGTACTCTGTCTCTGACCATTCCAATATCTACAACCTTTGCTGGTTAGATTCTGCAGTTTCTGTAATTCTGTGACTTTCACTCATGTAGCTAGTTTTCTCCTGTATTAGGTGACTTCTTAACTTTTTTATTGTGATCCCAGATTTCTTAGAATTTTATTTGTGTAATTTCTTTGAGGTTTGGCTTTTTTACATGCTGTGCACCACAAAAGATATTTTTACTTCCGCTTGGTTCCAGGGTATACTGCCAATCTGGTAATATTTCAAATTAATTTTTGGCTTGAGGTTTTTTAAAGCTAATCAGATAGGATGAATTCTTTTCACCAACCCTCGTGTCCAAGGCCTGATGATTAGGAATGTTCAGAGAAATGTTTTCCAAACCTGCTGCATCACAGAACCCAGCCTGAGTGGTCTCAGCATGTATCTATCAATTCTCTCTTCTGGGCAGGCTTTCGCCCTGGCTTCCTCCACTGAGAACGTCACCCCCAGGAGTCCAGGTCCTCTGTGTGTAGTAAAACTGGCTTCTACCTCCCACCCTGCTTCAGCCGGAGGCTTTGTCTCCCGCCTGTGCCCTTAGGGCCTGGGACGACCCGGATGATGGGCACCCGGGACAAAGAAGATAGCCCCACAGCAAATGCCAGGCTCCTTCCTCCCAAACCAGGAGGATTTACTGTCTTTAAGGATTTCCTTTACCTTCCCACCCTATCAGCCACATGTTTATAAAAGATTTTTTTCCATATTTGATCCAGCATTTTGAGGTATGTGGACCTGGGAGAAATTGCCCTTCGCATGCAGAATGCCATGTTTTGCTAAAAAAATGGCATTTTGAAATTATTTTCTAATAAGTAAAATTGTATTTTTCTCCAATTTGTATGACTTGCCAACTTGCCACCAGCAAGCAGTTGTAAACCACTGCTACAGAGCTACAGACTCCTAGACCTGAAAAAGAACAGCAAGGAACATGAGGCAGGGGTGGCACTGGGGTGCACGTCGGTGGGGGGATGGGTGTTTGCTACGTGTCACTGACAGTTAGGACCACACGTGACTCTGGTGACTGGAAGATGCGTTGTGAAGACACATACCTAGTTACCAAGTTGTGAAATGGCCCTCACTAACCACAGCGCCCTCACTGGGCCTCTGCTGTGAGTGGATTTTAGCAAAGGAAGCACTCATTCACTTACCGTTGCCTTCTAGCAGCTGACTCCGTGTTATTCTAACAAAGTATTCACAAATCACGTGACACCCTGGCAGTTATCAAAGCATGTTTCCTTCGTGCTCATGATGGCTCATTAACAGAAATGAAATTGACTTCACCCAGTGACCAGCCCTAGGCAAAGCTTGTCTGTGGTGCCCCCACCACTGTCAGGGATGCACCCACATGCCCTTCCCATTTCACAGGGTCCTATTCTGGATGACTGAAAGTTTAGTGCCTTCCTGAGCTGTGTCATTCATTCATTCCCTTGGCTAAAATGCACTAAGCACCTGCTGTGTACCAGATGCTATGCCAGAAATGAGATGTGAGGATTTCTGAAGCGTGATCTTGGCCCTGGAAGAATTCACTTTCCACGGAAATAACAGAAACATGAGCACTAATTCCTAAAGAAACTATTAAATGCAGCACAGTTATTCTCATCATGATACTTCATCCACAAAGATTCAAAAACTTTAACATTTCAAAAAGGTTTGGAATTCGAAAGTGAAATGACAAAGTTTGGATTCATGTTTTTGGTGATGCTTCATCTTAGCTGGGGATAATCCCCAAATGACTGGTCCTTAAGGTCACAGATGCCAACCACAGCCAGCCCAGGACCTCTTGCTTCCACTCCCACCAGGAAACCTCCTTATACATGATGGTGCAGGCACCACCCAGCTCTCGGTGACATGAAAAAGGTCAGCAAACGTATTTAAAAGCTTGCCACACTGGAGTCCTCCATACCCCCAATGCACAAGGCATTTCATCGAAGAGATGAGGACTGTGAGAGAGCTTAGGGAATGTTTCCACAGTCGCCCCTCTGGGTGGAGCTGGGATTTGAACCAGACAGCCGGCTCCAGAGCCACAATCTTCACTCACAGCTCCCACTGCCCTCTCTGGCACATCGACTTCATTTCCTGTTCTTGCTCCTGTCCCTTCTGTGACAACATTTGGAGTTCCCCATTTGCCAGGTGCAAGGAAGGATAACAAGATGTAGAGCAAAATTTAAAAGCAAAGAATCCGGAGTCACACTGATGCTCCCTCTTACCAGCTTTGGGCCATGTTTTCACCTGTCTAATCCTCGATGTGAAATAAAAACTAGACACTCACTTCACATCTGACGAAGTGTCTAATGAGAAGTGTATTTGAGCATTGATCGCCTTGCCTGCATATTAAGCACCTGATAGGTGTTATTTATTACAATTATGCAAAACAACAGAATAGAGGAGCTCACACTACAAAACCGAACAATCTCTTCCCCGCTCCAACGCATACGCCACATGCCAGGGACAGCATCCCCATCTGCCCAGTAGCTGTCTAGCATTTGTCAAGTGCGTTGATATTTAGGCTTCTTGCCCGAAGGCACTCCTGTCTTCAAGAATTTCCTGTACCAGCGTACAGGGAACCTAAACCCCGATCCCAGTAACAGAAAGCTGAGATTAAATGCCTTTCCTCTTTGCTTACCCAGGCCTACAGAGTTGATGAAAGAGCCGCAGAGCAGGCTCGTTGGGAAGAAGCCTCCAAAGAAACCATCAAGAAAACCACGAAGCCCTGTCCCCGCTGCCATGTACCAGTGGAAAAAAATGGTGAGTCGGTGCTGAGCAGAGAATGAGGATGTCGTGGGCTCTGTGGGGAGAATCATGCCAGTCAGGGATCCCAGGATTAAATGAGATGCTGTCTGAAGGTGCCTGGTGTGTTGGGTAACCCCTTGAGAAATGTTACCCATTATCATTATTATTATTGTTTTTGCTACACAGAAATATTTAATGAGTGAGTAGTTCCATGGCTATGT
Organism: Mandrillus leucophaeus; assembly: GCF_000951045.1. Taxonomy (NCBI): domain Eukaryota; kingdom Metazoa; phylum Chordata; class Mammalia; order Primates; family Cercopithecidae; genus Mandrillus; species Mandrillus leucophaeus. The sequence continues at coordinate 54,756 of NW_012101297.1, forward strand.
GAGGCACACAGTTAGCATTTATGTGGTTGGAAAGGGAATAAATATAGAAACTAGAACCAAGATATGGAAGGTGGTTGAGGATAAGTGGCAGTCAGGAGGCAGTTGTGGTTTCTCCATCCTCCCTGGTGAACCTTCCCCAGCACTGAGGCTGCACCATATGGCCCTGTTGTCTGCCAGCCGTCAGTCTGTAGCCTTCCCCAGCTTTGCAACATTATTCAAAATTAAACTCTCGCCTATATTTAAAGATCCCTGTGGCCTGCCCCTGATGACTCAGTACCAATGGGGGACTTCCTGCTGTCTATCCTGGACATGCCACTCAGAGCAAAGCCATCACAAGCAGTGGTCAGAGAGCCCGTTCTCAATGCGATGCACTTGTATGTGTGCAAAAGGCAGAGTCAGCAGCGCCGTCACAGATAAGCAATGACATGAAGCCAGCTGCAGCCTCTCCCAGCTTCTCCTCAATGAGCATCAGCGATGCCCTGGCTGGCAGGTTGCCCAGAGCTGACTTGCGGGAGGGAAGCCCGGCCATCCTAGGATGGGCACTCAAGCCTCTCTCTTTTCAGTTGTGCCCTTCGGGAAGTCTTCATTAATGCAAACAAGAGTGTGCTTGAACACATCCCAGAGCCGCAGGTGCTGGCTTAGCTCAGTTCAAATCCTTAGTGCTGGATCAGTGGCTTCCTGCAGAGAAAATAAAGAATTTACCCAGCATGTCCTTATTATTCCGTTGCATGCAGCAATGCTCCTAGAAAATGCAGGGATTGGCATGCACCTATAAAGAGCAGAAGGCATCGATGGGATAGAAGGAAAGAGCTTCTCTAGTTTCCACCGCCACTCACTGGTTAGCAGGTTGAACTGGGAAATGGGAGGGAAAGAACACGGAAGGGCCCTTCCCAGGAGAAGATGTATGATGGTTTGGGATCACAGGCCTGGTATTTCACTGACAAGGGCGTAAAGCACAGAGATTAGACAGTCTTGATCTGTCGCCCAGGCTGGGGTGCAATGGTGCGATCTCGGCTCATTGCAACCTCCACCTCCCGAGTTCAAGAGATTCTCCTGCCTCAGCTTCCCAAGTAGCTGGGACTACAGGTATACGCCAACACACCCAGCTAATTTTTGGATTTTTTAGTAGAGATGGGGTTTCACTGTATGTCGGCCAGGTTGGTCTTGAACTCCTGATCTCAGGTAATCTACCCGCCTTGGCCTCCCAAAGTGTGAGCCACCATGCCCGGCCTTAATTTTTTTTTGTTTTGTTTTTTAATAGTAATTCTCAAGGTTGGTGAGGACATCATAAATTAGCGTAACTTTTCTGGAAACCACTTTTGCAATACATATATAAAGACTTTATATTATTTGACCCAATAATTCTACGTCTGAAAATCTATCCTAAAGAAATAACCTGAAATATATAATATACAAACACCCCCCCCCACCCCCACACACATTTTAGGAAAAAAGGTGCCAACTGCAGCATTATTTATAGTACAGTAAACTCAAAATCATCTAAGTGTCTAATGGCCTCAGTATGAGAAAGATTGGTTTATTTTGTGATAAATCGTGGTAGAGCATCACACAGCCCCACATTGCAGTGTTGCAGGAGTTAGGACTCTGCCATGGACTGTGGCTGTGTGAGCACCAGTTTCCTCACTCATAAGATGGATTTCAATGGGACTTCCTCACAGGATGGGCAGGAGGAGTAACGGAGACAGTGTATCAAATGCACTGCATGAGACGTGTGCTAGTTCGTGTGGATGAAGAAGTTATGAAGGCATGGCGGAAAGGTTTACATCCATCCTAAGTGAGAAATCAGAATTTCAAAGCAAGTGGTACATGATGTCAGTTTGGAAATAAGTGTACGTATGGGAAGAAATAGAATCAGAAGAAAAAGACTGGAAGCAAGATGTTACCATGTCATAGTGAGTAGCTCTAGGCATGATAGGGTCAAAGAGGACTTTATTTCTTTGTGTGCTTTTCTGTAATAAACATGTGTGTTGTATAACCTTAGAAAAACAATCTTCAGTGGGGCTCCTTAAACACCTACCCATGCTGCCTCTTCTGGCAGGTGTCACAGGCACGGCAGGTGAAGAATTTACCCAGCGGGTCTGGGGTCCATGCCTTAGTGGCCTCCTCGTTAGCCCAGGCTCTGGTGGTGGCAGTTTGCAAGATAAGATGTGGTCAGTGAGGCTGGGCGTGGTGGCTCACACCGGTAATCCCAGCACTTTGGGAGGCCAAGGCGGGTGGATCACCTGAGGTCAGGAGTTCGAGACCAACCTGGCCAACATGGGGAAACCCTGTCTCCACTAAAAATAGAGAAGTTAGCTGGGCATGGTGGTGCATGCCTGTAGTCCCAACTACTTGGGAACCTGAGGCAGGAGAATTACTTGAACCTGGGAGGCAGAATGTGCAGTGAGCTGAGATCACGCCATTGCACTCCAGCCTGCAGAGCGAGACTCTGTCTCAAAAAAAAAAAAAAGGAAGTGGTCAGAGAGCCTGGACCTGTTGCTTTTTGTTTCTCTTCTCCGTGGTTGTTTGGTTCAGCACTTACTATCAGCTTGTGGGGACACCTAAGACACTTCGCCTTTGTGACACATAACACACAGCCCAGTCTTGTGGCCTTAAATACTATCCCTGTACTGATGGCTCCCAAATCTACACCCCACCCTCATCTCATCCCCGGGTCCGACTCAAATAGCCAGCTGCTTCCTTAGTGTCTCCACTGATTGTTCAATGGACAGCTCAAATTTTACAAAGCAGAGCACTAGCTGCTCCTAGAAAACCTTTTCCTCTAGAGCACACCCCACCTCAGTCAACAGCACCGCCCAGTTCCTCAAGCCACTAAGCTAAAGCTCATCCTTCATTCTACCCATTTCCTTACGCCCCGGTCACCACGGCCTTCCCCGTGCTCTGATCCAGCATCTGCCCAGCTCTGACTCCACATCCCCAGCCAGTGCCCTGCTTGCCCACCTCCTCTTCCAAGTACAGCCTCCCAAAGGGGCTCTTGCCTCCACTCTCGCATATTTACGATCCATCCTCTACATAGACGCGTAGACTCCTCAAAGGCCAGGTGAGTCCTGCCCTTCTCCCTGGGGGTCCCCACTGACATTGCAACCACACGGGTCCCACTCCCACTCCCTCAGTCCTCCCCAGGACGCCTCTGTGTCGTCATTGCCCATGGCTGGCTCCTTCCTGTCTTTCAGATCTCAGCCCAGCTGACCTCTTTTCAGTGAGACCACCCCTTACCACCCTGCCAAAGGCCCCTGCCCTCCTGTGGGGGGCGCTGTCAGCACCATCCGACCTCTGGGGGGGGAAGCACTGCCATTTCCTCTGCGGGGGGCCTGCCTGCGCATGGCCTTGAGCTCTCTGGGCAATCACCTCTGCCAAGAGAGTTAGTTCTGGCTCCCTCCCCTTCCCCAGAGAGCTCCTGTCCCATGACTGCTGCTTGGAGGTGGTCATAATACCCAACACACTAACCAAATTCAGGACCACCTTGAGAGCTGCCCCAGCCCCAGAGCTCCTGGGCATCAGCTCAGGCCTCTCAGGCTGTGCCTGAGCTGGGCTTCTCCTCTGCCCAGCCTGCCTTCCTCCCTTTCCATCTCAGCGTCAGATTCCTCCTTTACCCAACGAGTCCCACCCACCAGTTTAATAATAATTTCATAGCACCACCGCCTTCCCAGATCATTGCTTAATTTGTTCATTTACATGTTTGCTGTCTGTCGCCGTTTAGAACATAAGCCGGTGAGATCAGGGACCTTGACTGTCTAGGCTCCAATCCCAGAAGAGTGCCCGGACAATAAATATTTGCCAAATTAAAACTTAGCTTGTAAGCTGGGTGCAGTGACTCACGCCTGTAATCCCAACACTTTGGGAGGCCAAGGCTGGCAGATTACTTGAGTTCAAGAGTTCAAGACCAGCCTGGCTAACACTGTGAAACCCTGTCTCTAGTAAAAATTTAAAAAAATAAAAAAAATTTAAAAATAGCTGGGTGTGGCGGCAGGCACCTGTGATCCCAACTACTCGGGAGGCTGAGACACAAGAATCGATTGAACCCAGGAGGTGGAGGTTACAGTGAGCCAAGACTGCACCACTGCACTTCAGCCTGGGTGACAGAGTGAGACTCCGTCTCAAAAAAAATAAATAAAACACAAACAAACAAAAACTTAGCTTGTAAACAGTTTAGAGA
>NW_012101297.1:58982-85125 GCF_000951045.1 Mandrillus leucophaeus
AAAAAAAAAAGGAAGTGGTCAGAGAGCCTGGACCTGTTGCTTTTTGTTTCTCTTCTCCGTGGTTGTTTGGTTCAGCACTTACTATCAGCTTGTGGGGACACCTAAGACACTTCGCCTTTGTGACACATAACACACAGCCCAGTCTTGTGGCCTTAAATACTATCCCTGTACTGATGGCTCCCAAATCTACACCCCACCCTCATCTCATCCCCGGGTCCGACTCAAATAGCCAGCTGCTTCCTTAGTGTCTCCACTGATTGTTCAATGGACAGCTCAAATTTTACAAAGCAGAGCACTAGCTGCTCCTAGAAAACCTTTTCCTCTAGAGCACACCCCACCTCAGTCAACAGCACCGCCCAGTTCCTCAAGCCACTAAGCTAAAGCTCATCCTTCATTCTACCCATTTCCTTACGCCCCGGTCACCACGGCCTTCCCCGTGCTCTGATCCAGCATCTGCCCAGCTCTGACTCCACATCCCCAGCCAGTGCCCTGCTTGCCCACCTCCTCTTCCAAGTACAGCCTCCCAAAGGGGCTCTTGCCTCCACTCTCGCATATTTACGATCCATCCTCTACATAGACGCGTAGACTCCTCAAAGGCCAGGTGAGTCCTGCCCTTCTCCCTGGGGGTCCCCACTGACATTGCAACCACACGGGTCCCACTCCCACTCCCTCAGTCCTCCCCAGGACGCCTCTGTGTCGTCATTGCCCATGGCTGGCTCCTTCCTGTCTTTCAGATCTCAGCCCAGCTGACCTCTTTTCAGTGAGACCACCCCTTACCACCCTGCCAAAGGCCCCTGCCCTCCTGTGGGGGGCGCTGTCAGCACCATCCGACCTCTGGGGGGGGAAGCACTGCCATTTCCTCTGCGGGGGGCCTGCCTGCGCATGGCCTTGAGCTCTCTGGGCAATCACCTCTGCCAAGAGAGTTAGTTCTGGCTCCCTCCCCTTCCCCAGAGAGCTCCTGTCCCATGACTGCTGCTTGGAGGTGGTCATAATACCCAACACACTAACCAAATTCAGGACCACCTTGAGAGCTGCCCCAGCCCCAGAGCTCCTGGGCATCAGCTCAGGCCTCTCAGGCTGTGCCTGAGCTGGGCTTCTCCTCTGCCCAGCCTGCCTTCCTCCCTTTCCATCTCAGCGTCAGATTCCTCCTTTACCCAACGAGTCCCACCCACCAGTTTAATAATAATTTCATAGCACCACCGCCTTCCCAGATCATTGCTTAATTTGTTCATTTACATGTTTGCTGTCTGTCGCCGTTTAGAACATAAGCCGGTGAGATCAGGGACCTTGACTGTCTAGGCTCCAATCCCAGAAGAGTGCCCGGACAATAAATATTTGCCAAATTAAAACTTAGCTTGTAAGCTGGGTGCAGTGACTCACGCCTGTAATCCCAACACTTTGGGAGGCCAAGGCTGGCAGATTACTTGAGTTCAAGAGTTCAAGACCAGCCTGGCTAACACTGTGAAACCCTGTCTCTAGTAAAAATTTAAAAAAATAAAAAAAATTTAAAAATAGCTGGGTGTGGCGGCAGGCACCTGTGATCCCAACTACTCGGGAGGCTGAGACACAAGAATCGATTGAACCCAGGAGGTGGAGGTTACAGTGAGCCAAGACTGCACCACTGCACTTCAGCCTGGGTGACAGAGTGAGACTCCGTCTCAAAAAAAATAAATAAAACACAAACAAACAAAAACTTAGCTTGTAAACAGTTTAGAGATAGACACATAAACAGATCTCTTTAATAAAATAACATAGGGAAGAAAGCTATTAGGGCACACAGACCCGGAGGAGGAGGCTTCCTAGAAGAGATGATACCAGTGAAGAATTGAAGAATGGGCAGATATGAGCGAGGCAAGGAGGAGCAAGAGGAGGCGTCCTAGGTCCCAGGACTGCATGAGCAAAGGCACCGGTGTGCACGACCCAGTGTGTGGAGGCAGCCCCTGCTGCTGGTGTTCCAGGTACCACCCACACAAGCCTCAGCTGAAGCAGTGGGTAGGATGCAAAATGTAGGTCCCCGAACCGCAGGTTTGGGGCTTGGACTTGATCCTGTGAGGCAGGGAGATATTCTATGGTGAGAAGCAGGAAAATCATTCATCAGATCTGCCCTGGACTCAGAACACGCCAGCGCCTCCAAAGATGGAGTTGTAGGAGTCATATGGTTCGTGACTGTAAGAAAGTTTCTCCCCGTCGGGCTATTTCTTGGAAATATTGTGATGTACTATAAATGAAAGCACTAATTTTTTACCTCCAAATTTTTAACTTACAAATAGAAAGGCTGAGACGTGAAGCTTATTAGCAATGGCCTATACTGTTTAAAAGTGCATCACTATAACTGAAACAAGACATAGACTCTATGACCAAGGATGTTACCTGGTTCTCACCAAGGTTCATGGCCTGTTACATACTCAGTTGTGTTTCAGGAATGCCCTTCTTCCCTCAGAGAAGCTGAATGATAATGCAAGGAATTTCCATTTTAAGCACAGGCTAAACCCTGGTACTTTCTCCTATAATCCCCTCCAGTCTCCAGAAATGTCTTCACTTCCATCTCAAGCAGATGAGATTCTGGCTCCATTCCCTGACTGGGCGTGTGGTGCTCCTTAAATTTGCCTTCAGGTTGTTCAGGGACTTCCACGCTCTCATTAAATCTAATGGAAGAATTGCTGGCCGGAGCCACGATGTCGAGTGCCTGGCATAGGCTGAGCTTTGCATGGTTTGAGTGTCCATCTGCAGACAGAACTCACTACAAAGGAAGCCACATTCCCTTCATGTCTATATCCACAAATCTGCATGAAGTTTCAGTGGCTTCCTGTATGCATTTACTTTGAAGCTGGCAAAGCTTTTAGAATTGTGGTCCTCCATGCTCCTTCATGGCCTGGGGTCTAGCTCTATGGCCTTGTGTATATTAAGCACTCGGGAGGAAAGAAAGTGAATCACGTGAATATCCTCTCTTCCCATTTCCATTCTTACTGTACCAGGCCATTGTAATTCTAGCTTCTGTAACAAGATATTATTTACAATGCGAGTATCCCAGATTCATTAAATGCTTGGTATTAATTTTTGGCATTCCGTCTCAGTGTAGAACAAACAACATGCTTCTTCTATTCTCTCATTCAATAACAACAGTCAGCACAGAAGATTTCTGTGACGGAATGTGCGGGGGTTTTTCCCCATGCACCAAGCAAGCAATCAGTTCTGCAGTGCACCACGGGGGAGTGTCCTGCTCTTCAACCCTGGCGCTGTCTACCAGGAAATAGTGTCTGATCCCTCAGGCTGGGGGCTCAGTCCCACAGGACTGCCAGACACCGGTCGCAAGTCTGGGCTTCCGGAACTTCTGATCGACCGACTTCAAATTGGGATTCCCATGACTCCTTCTTTGGGTTCTGCTATTTGCTACAGTGGCTCACAGAACCCAGGGAAACACATTTACCAGTTTATCATAAAGGACATTACAAAAGATACAGATAAAGAGATGCAGAGGGCGAAGTATGGGGGAAGGGTGGCGGAGCTTCCAAGCCTTCCCTGGGTGCCCTGCCCAGAAACCTCCATGTGTTCAACAAACCCTGTCCTCTGGGGCCCTCTATGGAGACTTCCTGGAATAGGCATGATGGAAGCATGGACAGACGTGTTGAAATGCGATGGGACAGAAAGGCTTTGATCTCAGGCTAATAGATGGAGTGGGGAAACCCTGCAAGGCCTGCCGGTCTAGATTCTTCTTGGCCTCTCTCTGCAGCATTCCTTCCTCCAGGGGATGGACAGGACTCTTTCTGAAATCCGGGTCTTATAACCCACAGTCAGAACAGCAGCGGAAGGTTCCAGTCCTGCCCTGGGCTGGTAAAAGGAGGTCAAGGAAAGGTCAGAGGGAGAGATTCTCTTTTCTGAGGCCTGTTTCTGAGGCCTGAATTGTCCCAACATTATAACAAAAGACCGTAACAAGAGCTATGGGAGTTGTGAGTTAGATACTGTGTATGAAAAACACATCTATCAGCCAGGCGTGGTGGCTCATGCCTGTAATCCCAGCACTTTGGGAGGCCAAGGTGGGCAGATCACGAGGTCAGGAGTTTGAGACCAGCCTGGTCAACATGGTGAAACCCCGTCTCTACTAAAAATATAAAAAGTAGCCAGGCATGGTGGCAGGTGCCTGTAATTCCAACTACTCGGGAGGCTGAGGAAGGATCGCTTGAACTCGGGAGGCGGAGATGGCAGTGAGCCCAGATTGTGTCCCGTACTCCAGCCTGGGCGACAGAGCGAGACTCTGTCTCAAAAAAATATAAATAAATAAATACACACACTCTCTCTTCATATATATTTATGTTTATATATGCTTATTTATATTAAATATCACAATAGGAAACTTTCTTACCCTTTCATTTAGAATTGCTTTAACAGTTCATTAAGTTTTAATGTATTGCTCAATAATTTTGATTGAATATATTTTACGATACATGATATAATAATGATATATTTATGATATGATAAAATATTATATTTTAGAGAAACTTAAGTGGTTTTATAATGTCACACCATGTAACATATTATTTACATCATAAATATACAACCATTCAATATGTGCTAAAAATGGCACAAACCTAAGTGGAAAGTATGGAGGTAAAAGTGTTGTAAGTTTTCTCCTTTATTTTCCACACATCTGTAATTTATGACCTTTAAAGCAAGCCAGAAAGAATTAGGAAAACAGGGGATTTTACATGTAGGCAAGTTATCTTAAAATAAATGCCTATTCTTATATATTCATAAATATTTTAAGTTAGCGTAAGTTCTCGTGCCAGGTTTCTAATAATAAAAGTGAGATAGCACCAAAGCAATTACTTGGAAAATTTGGCAGGAAAAAATCAATTAACAAGATAATTGGTAAGAGTGAGTAATGGAGCACCTTCAACACTAGGGAGGATTCAAGTCAAGAAACTGCATTTGCTAGGGTTATCCAGGAAATTTGGACAGAAGCAGTTCTCTGTACATCCTCATACAATCACTTCCTCCTCCCTTCAGTTCCCCGATGGCGACTGAAGCCGGGGTGTCTGCGCCCCAGAAACTCATGGAATCTATGTTTGACAACTGAGGAAGGTGAATAATTCCAAAATAAGTCCCAAGATAAGGGACTTTTCCTCTCATGCTGAAAAGAACCCATTCTGTGAAAGAAGGGACATTGGAATCACATAGACCTTGGTGAAATCATTGTCTTCACCACTTAAAAGTGCTTCACCTTGGGGAAATTCTATAGCAGAATGATGCTCTGATCTCAAAGTGCTTTGGTAAGTGAACGAGATAAGATACGTAGAATACCTAGCATTGTTGGTAACTTCCTTTCTGTCCCTCTCATCTTAATTAAAATTTTGGATAGCATTAAGGAACATATTCCCTATTAAAAATAATATGCTGGCTGGGTGCAGTGGCTCACGCCTGTAATCCCAGCACTTTGGGAGGCAGAGGCAGGAGGATCACCTGAGGTCAGGAGTTCGAGACCAGCCTGGCCAACATGGCGAAACCCTGTTTCTACTAAAAATACAAAAATTAGCTGGGCGTGGTGGTGGGCACCTGTAATCCTAGCTACTCGGAGGCTGAGGCCAGAGAATCACTTGAACCTGGGAGGTGGAGGTTGCAGTGAGCCGAGATCACGCTACTGCACTCCAGTCTGGAGGACAAGACTGCAAAACTCTGTCTCAAAAAAAAAAAAAAAAGAAAGAAATAATAATAATTATAATATGCTATCCCAGTTCCTGTTTTATGAATTTGGCCAAACCAAGTAAGTAGCACTATAGAAAGAGCAAAAATAAATCAAAATACATTTAAATTATTATACATTATATTGTTATATCAAATTTTATTAATATATTTAAATATAAATATATTATTTTTAATATATTCACATATAAATATATTGATATTTTAAATATCAATATATTAATATTTAAATATATTTAAATATAAATATATTAATGTGTAAATATAATTAAATATAAATATATTGGTGTTTTAAATATATTAATATTTAAATATATTTAAATGAGGAATTGACCCCTATCTGTGAAACTTGAAGCGTTCGTCTCTAAATCACCTTTCAGGAGAATAAAGTCAGATTTACAAATAAAATGTGTTACCGACAAAAATGACATGCTTCAATTTCATTCATTTCTTAATGAATATCATCACTTTAGAGCTGCTCTATCGTGCTTTCTAATTTTTTTCCCTCAGTTCAGTTTCTCTCTGCCCTTGTATTGCTTGTTACTATTCACTTAGAAAGTGATGTCTAGGCTAGCGTGTTGGTTTGGGAATGCGTGTTTTCCAGGTATTTGCTGCGAACCCACCACACCTTTGTTTTCTCCCCACAACAGGAGGCTGCATGCACATGAAGTGTCCGCAGCCCCAGTGCAGGCTCGAGTGGTGCTGGAACTGTGGCTGCGAGTGGAACCGCGTCTGCATGGGGGACCACTGGTTCGACGTGTAGCCAGGGCAGCCAGGCGCCCCATCGCCCCATCCTGGGGGAGCATACACAGTGTCCTACCTTCATTTGCTAATTCTCTTTTCAAACACACACACACACACACACATACACACACACACACACACACTTCAAGTTTTTTTCAAAGTCCAACTACAGCCAAATTACAGCGGAACCTCCTAGATCCCTTTCACTATGTCCATGAAACACAGCAGAGCAAAATTACAGAAGAAGCTCCTGAATCCCTTTCAGTTTGTCCACACAAAACAGCAGAGCCGTCTGTGACACCAGCAAGAGGTGCTGTCAGCCTCAGGATGACACAAATCCCGGAGCACAGATTCAAGTGCAATCCATGTGTCTCGTATGGGTCATTCTCACCTGAATTCAAGTCAGGCAGAATGAGTAGCTGGAGAGAGAGTTCTCGCATTTAATATCCTGCGTTTTACCTTCAGTAAACACCGTGAAGATGGCATTGACAAGGTGTTTCTCTGTAAAATGAACTGCAGTGGGTTCTCAACTAGATTCATGGCTTTAACAGTAATGTTCTTATTTAAATTTTCAGAAAGCATCTATTCCCAAAGAACCACAGGCAATAGCCAGAAAAATGTGTTTATCCTTAAGAATTCTATCTCTATAAATTGCATTAATGAAATGCCAACTATGCATAAATCAACTTGTCAACTAAGTGAGAAATTATGAAAGTTAATTTGAATGTTGAATGTTTGGATTACAGGGAAGAAATCAAGTTAATGTACTTTCCTTCAATTTCATGATTTGCAACTTCAGAAAGAAATCGTTTTTCTGAAAGTATTACCAAAAAATCTATAGTTTGATTTTGAGTATTCATTTTGCAGCTTGGAGATTTTGCTAATACATTTGACTCCTCTGTAAATTTAATGGATAATGTGCCTATAAAGGAGACATGTTTAGAAATGATTTCAAAATGATATTCAATCTGAACAAAAGTGAACATTATTAAACCAGAATCTTTAAAGTGGAGCCTTTCCAGAACTACTGAAATGAAGATGTGCCGGACTCTCTCCATTAGAAGGGTTTATGACCCTTTGGCACACCCTCTCTGTCCAATCTGCAAGTCCCAGGGAGCTCTGCACACCCAGGGGTTCCCCAGGAGAGACCTTCTCTTAGGACAGTAAACTCACTAGAATATTCCTTATGTTGACTTGGACTGGATTTCAGTTCGATCAAACTTTCAGCTTTTTTTTCAGCCATTCACAGCACAATCAAAAGATTAACAACACGACATGTGGCAAACCTCATGTTCTTACGCACACTACGCAGAAGAGAAAGCACAACCACTATCTTTTGTTCTACTTGTATTGTCTGACTTCTCAGGAAGATCGTGAACATAACTGAGGGCATGAGTATCACTAGCGCATGGAGGCCCTTTTGGATTTACAGACTCTGTAAATTCTGAAATCGGCAACAGGGCCTCTGTTTTTAGATGTAGCACCTGAAATCCTTGCTGGAGGAAAGAGAGGGGATGAACTCAAATTTTCCACATCCCGGGACACCTGTCCCTCTTTTCCTAACTGCCTGAGATAATCCATTTCTTCCAGCCACCCGGGACAGTCCTGTCCTCTCAGACGCCCTGCACTGAGGACAGACTGGGCTCTGCGGCAGCCACATCAGCATCCACAGCTTCATGTGGCTTCACTGTCTGAAGATCTGCCAACTCCAGCATGGCCCCATGGTGACAACAGACCTGCGACAGGAAGCCCAAAGCTCACATCGAAATGGTAGAGCGATCAAAGTCTCTATCGTAAGGGAAAAAAAGAGAGGTCGCAGGCATGAGCCCCGGCAGCCAGTGGCTTGTGTCCACACGGAGTCCAGACCCTGATCAGGGCCTGACTTAGTGTCGCTGGCAATCCCACTAAATTGCAGTTCCTTACACTGGCCCAATGCAACAAATCAGGTGGCTCCCTTCTGTCACAGGGACCACACAGTGTTTCCCATCATCCATAGCTTTCTTCCTGATGATGTTTGCATGATTGCGCCTTCCCAGCCTGCATGCTGCGTTGGGCTTGCAGTGCCTGAACAAGGTTTGCTCCCAAGAGCTCAGGCACCCTAGGAACCCCTGTTAGACTATTAGACTGTCCAGCTTGGTCTCCTTTCCTTTCTTGGTGGTGGTCTTTTCCCTTTCCAGAATAGAACAGTGATTCTTAAAATAAGTTCGAGCAGGCTGGGCACGGTGGCTCATGCCTGTAATCCCAGCACTTTGGGAGGCTGAGGTGGGTGGATCACGAGGTCAGGAGTTCAAGACCAGCCTGGCCAAGACAGTGAAACCCCATCTCTACTAAAAATACAAAGTTAGCTGGGCGCGGTGGCAGGCGCCTGTAATCCCAGCTTCTCGGGAGGCTGAGGCAGGAGAATCACTTGAACCCGGGGGGCAGAGTTTGCAGTGAGCCAAGATCACGCCACTGAACTCCAGCCTGGGCAACAGAGTGAGACTCTGTCTCAAAAAAAGCAAGATCAGCATCCACTACACATGAAAACGAATCACAGTATTATTTGCACAGGAAGGGTGTAACAAAATATGAATGTATCAAAAAATAGAAATAAAGTCTTTGCAGAAAAAATCTATTTTCTCTGACATGTGTTGAGATTATCTGACAACTCTAAGATTGTACTTAAATTGTCAATAAAAGCATCAAAAGAGCTTCTGAGTCCTGTCTTTGAAGATACATTTTCAATCGATGTGAAGGGTGAGGGAGGGAATCACAGGCTGTGTTACTCCATGGACCTCACTTGTGGCCTGGAGGAATTGCCTGGTGATGAAATGGCCATTCTCATATCGACTCCAAGCTCCAGATTAACCCTGGCTGTTTCTCTTTGTTAAATAAGAGCAGTTTGTTAAGGCTATCAAAATTTGAAAGGGTTCCAAATAGCAAACCCTCATTCAAAACAATCTAAAAGTTACTTTCTTGCCTTACTAGCCAACTTTTCTAATAAGCGTTTGAAAGAGAAGTTTGCGTTGGAAAAGACTATGTATAAGGATTTTTTCTCTCATGTCATTCTAGAAAATTTCAGTGACTTTGCATTGCTGTCAATGTGGGTGTGTTGACGCTGCATTTTCAAAGAACTGCTTTAGTGGCCACGCATTGTTTATTTCACAATGAGCCCATGGTGGAGGGATCTGGAATGGAACATTCCGAGATAGGGTCTGTACATACATTAGGCAAAGAGGCACTCACTGAAGTCCCTTGGGTGCCAGTAGCCACAGGAAACACTCCGAGGAAATGCAAAGGTCATGGGAATGGTGGCCCAGGTGATGACAGAGCAAGAGGCAGCCGAGAAAGTGGGTGAGGTCCAGGCGCCGGGGTGGGAACCCCACCTCCAAAACTCACCTGTGTAAGAACTTTGGGGACAATAATAGCATGCACCACATTAAGTTGTTGTGACGATTAATAAATTTACCTAAAGCACTTAGAACAGTGCGTAGGATAAAGGAAGCACTGCATAATTGTTCGCTATTCTTAAAAAATGAACCAGTCATTGGAAACTACAGAATAAAATGACAGAAAACACAAAACTAATGCAAAGTGATGACAAGTACCAGGAATATCTATCTGAGTATACACAGTTGTAGATTTAGGGATTCATGCTGGAGGTGGGTGACTCATGTTGCATATACATGTATTGCATTATCTTCTAGACAGTCCCAGAAGTGTCCTATAAAGGTAAGTTGCTATGCTAGCACCAATTTCCATAACAGGCTGGCCGCAGTGGCTCATGCCTGTAGTCCCAGCACTTTGGGAGGCCAAGGCAGGCGCATCGCCTGAGGTCAGGAGTTTGAGACCAGCCTGACCAACATGGTGAAACCCCATCTCTACTAAAAATTCAAAAATTAACCAGGTGTGGTGGTGCCCACCTGTAACCTCAGCTACTTGGGAGGCTGAGGCAGGTGGGAGAATCGCTTGAATCCCAGAGATGGAGGTTGCAGTGAGCAGAGATCACGCCACTGCACTCCAGCCTGGGCAACAAAGTGAGACTGTCTCAACAACAACGACAACAAAAAATTCCATTACAAAGGTAAGTCTAGCACAGACTGGAAACCATTGCTTTCAGATCAGGGTAATCTTATCTCAGAGTCCCTGAGATACCTGGTCAAAGGAATCTGCCCTGGAGCTCCTCCCCCAGCTCTCTGGTGCCTCAGGTCATCTCAACTGAAAGCTGGGTGTTCCTGAAAACTCCCACTGCGTGTGCAGAATGAAACTCTAGTGTTTCTGTGTGTAGTTTGTTTCATCCACAATTCTTAGATTTTTAATTTCAAACTCAAAGAGTGGCTTTTTTGAGAGATGCTGTTTAGTATCAAATCACCACTCAGTATTTCTCCCTGTAAGGTTGTCTTGATATTGTTTTTTTGTCTGTTTTTTGTTTTTTTGAGACGGAGTCTTTGTCACTCGGGCTGCAGCACAGTGGTGCAATCTCTGCTCACTGCAACCTCCACCTCCTGGGTTCAAGTGATTCTCCTGTCTCAGCCTCCCAAGTAGCTGGGACTACAGGCGTGCACCACCACACCCAGCTAATTTTTGTATTTTTAGTAAAGATGGAGTTTCACAATGTTGGCCAAGATGGTCTCGATTTCTTGACCTCGTGATCCACCCGCCTCAGCCTCCCAAAGTGCTGGGATTACAAGTGTGAGCCACCGCACCCAGCCTGTATTTTTTTTCATTACAAAATTATTATTACATGGTTACATGTCCATTACAGAAAGTAAAAAAGGCAAAAAAGAAAACATAAAAACTACCATCTAGAAACAATTTTGCATCTTATTTCCACTTAAAAATATATGATGAGCATCTTTCTATGTCAGCAGATTTCTAAAGTGACATTTTTTCAGGAATTCATTATGACCTACTGTATGCTAATTAATTTAATAAATGTTTCTTTTACGTTGCCAAATGTAATTTAAAAGTCCAGGCCATGCACAGTGGCTCATGCCTATAATCCCAACACTTTAAGAGGCTGAAGTGAGTGGATCACTTGAGATCAGAAGTTTGAGACCAGCCTGGGCAACATGGTAAAACCCCATCTTTACAAAAAATACAAAAATTAGCTGGGCGTGGTGGTGGGTGCCTATAATCCCAGCTACTCGGGATGCTGAGGCAGGAGAATTGCTTGAACCCAGGAAGTGGAGGTTGCAGTGAGCCAAGATTGTACCACTGGACTCCAGTCTGGGCAACAGAGCAAGACTCCACTTCAAAAAAATAATAATAAAATAGGATAGTTACGGGCAAAGGGGAGTGGGTTGGTCACCCTGCCTGTGAGTAGCAGGTCGCAAGAAGCAACATGCACTCACAGGCCCCCTTGTAGGCTCAGCACCCTTTGGCTCAAGTTGCTTACTTAACAAGCTCCTACTCATCTCTGAAATTTACCCCTATCCTCCCTCAAGCCAAACTAATTAAGAGGCTGACACTTCCCACACGGATGCCTCCCAAAGAAGCTTATCCCACTAAAAACAGGATCAACTGAAGCCTGGCAAGGCTTACCTGCCACGTGGTATTTGAGAATCTCTCAATTCTGAAACAGCTCTCTTTTAGCATCTGGCTTTATCTTCAGGACCATTTTTCTTGTTTTTTTTTTTTTTTTTTTTGAGAAGGAGTCATGCTCTGTCGCCCGGGCTGGAGTGCAGTGGCCGGATCTCAGCACACTGCAACCTCCGCCTCCCAGGTTCAAACCATTCTCCTGCCTCAGCCTCCCAAGTAGCTGGGACTACAGGCGCCCGCCACCTCGCCCAGCTAGTTTTTTGTATTTTTTAGTAGAGACAGGGTTTCACCGTGTTAGCCAGAATGGTCTCGATCTCCTGACCTCGTGATCCGCCCGTCTCGGCCTCCCAAAGTGCTGGGATTACAGGCTTGAGCCACCGCGCCCGGCCTCTTCAGGACCATTTTTCACAAAGGCATTTAGATGTCATGATTTCATTGGAGTTCCGGGTACCTATCACTGAGTCTCCATTTTCTCCAGCTGATTTTCCAGGAATGAGCTCCCCGTGGGTCTCTAGGCTTGGCATGCTCTTCCCACACATCGGTCAGCTTCCTCCCTTCCTGAAGGCCTATCAGGTCAACCCATCACATCCATAGTGCTCACCTGTATCTAGACATATTATGCAGTTTACTTTTGTATTAGGTTTTTGCTGGTCTCCCCAGCTAGAGTGCTAACTAACTCCATGAGGGCAGTTCCTTGCTGTATTTGTTGATTTCATGGATGAGTAGAGGCCAATCATCAATAATCATCAGTTAAGGGGCTCACTCCATCCCCCTTCATTGCCCACCCACCTTGGATCTGTGCAAAACAATTTGAAACTGTGGGATTGTAGAACCACACATGCCAAGTGCCACCAAAGAAACTGTCAGTTAGAAAAACTGCCATAGTTCCTTTTAATTTGGGTGTAACTGAAAAGTCATTATCATTTGTTTTTCTTTTCTTGCCTTTCCTGCTTATGTATTGTTCTAGGTGAAGTTTTTTTAGTCACCAAGCTTTTTCGTTCATTTTATCTTGGTAGCCCAAACAATGTTAGTTAAAATGGGTTTCCTAGTTGGTTTAGCAAATACTAGCTACGTCTTCTCTGAAGAATGCCATGCAGCACCTCCCACCAGTGTTTTTTTTTTTTTTTTTTTGTCTCTGAAAGTAGTTGACAAATAACCCCTAGGGCAGCATAATTTCAACAATAACAGAAACATAAATGCAAAAACACTTTTCAGTTTCAAGTGTTTGCAGGAACTCTAAGCACCAGCAATAAGGCACAAGATGGGAATCAGAGACCCCATGATAGAATTCAGAGACACACACAGTGATCACATCCTTGTAAGTAAGTAACTCTGAACATAGCTCATTTCTACGGTGGGTCACCAAACACCAAGAAGCAGTTGGAAGCACACCTGGCAGTTGATAACTGGTAGTGGCCTATCAACAGCATCGTCCA
Organism: Mandrillus leucophaeus; assembly: GCF_000951045.1. Lineage (NCBI taxonomy): Eukaryota > Metazoa > Chordata > Mammalia > Primates > Cercopithecidae > Mandrillus > Mandrillus leucophaeus. Next base: position 72,380 of record NW_012101297.1, read on the forward strand.
ATCATGTCAGAGGACGCTGGCCTCTCATTCAACCCCTTAGGAGAGTCATGATTGCTTATCAGGTTCATGTGAAAGAGCGAATGACAAGGTGACAGCAACAAGGTCCTATGGTTCCCAGACCTGCTTCACAGGTACCGCAAAACTTTTATTTGAATTGGCTCATGCATGCGTGTTTATTCCTGTCCCTGATGGTGACACTGATATGGAAAAAAGTATTACAGAAATGGCAGTTGCAAAGTTGGCCATGCCATGGTCATGCAAGGGAACCATGCTGATCTGAAAATTCTTTCGTAATAACATTATGAAATCAGAGAATCCCAGAACTCAAGTGTGTTCATGAAGACTGGAAACCATAGTCCATTCCAGAGGCCAGCAGATGCTCCTGTACAAACTGGATAGTAGATAATTTAGGCTTTGCAGGCCATAAGTCTCTACTTACGTGATAAATGGATGTGACCAAGGAGTAAGAGAGGAATCTGGGATACGTCTTAAGTTCTTCCTGGGTGGCTGTGGGCCTGGAGTCCTGTGAGCCAAGCTGCAGAGCACAGGAGCAGAGCCAGAGCCAAGTTTGCGTGTGAGACTCGGGGATGGTGGGAAAAAGGTGGCTCTAGCCGCACCTGCTGGAATCTGACAGTCTGTGAGACCTCCAATGGTCAGGTTCAGTAAACACTTGAATCTTAGGAGAGAAGTCCTAGAAATACTTTTTACGTAGCTCTTTGTGTTACCAATGAATCATTTTTAATAAATAGACTCTTCAAAATAATAATTTTAGATGATAGCTTAAAATTGTAAAGAAATGACTCAAGAGAATTTGTGATGTCAACCTACTTGTACAAGATTAGAAGTACATCTCTAATTGCTTATTTTAGAATAAATATTTTCCTTCCAAATTAATAATCTGATCAGAGGTGAACACATAATTTCAGTGATAAGAACAGAAGCCACAGCTAAAGGACAGATGGTAAACATGGATTCCCAGGGAATCAATCCAAAGAAATAAGTAACAGCAAACAAACCAACCCTGGAGAAATTACATTTACAGTACCTAAGGGAAAAAAAAAATTAGGAGGCTGGGGAAGAGAGGTTGGAAGAGGCAGAAGAGCGCTTCTCACCTGGTTTTATAGAGCAGAGTTGATCCAGATTGTCTACAATTTAAACCTGTGGCTAAAAGAATATAGTCTTGACCCCTTCGTGGTTATTGTAATTACGTAACATTAGAGGCAATTTTAGGGGACTAATCTGAAGAAATACTTACACAATTTTAGCAGTCCAGTCCATTTCATTTGTTTTATTTTTCTTCTAATTTCCTAAGAAACAAAATTATATATACATATATATATAAATACATATATATATATATATATATTTTTTTTTTTCTTTTGAGACGAAGTCTCTCTCTGTCGCCCAGGCTGGAGTGCAGTGGCGTGATCTTGGCTCGCTGCAACCTCTGCCTCCCAGGTTCAAGTGATTCTCCTGCCTCAGCCTCCCAAATAGCTGGGATTACAGGCACCTGCCACCACACCCAGCTAATGTTTGCATTTTTAATAGAGACAGGGTTTCACCATGTTGGCCAGGCTGGTCTCAAACTCCTGACTTCATGATCCACCCGCCTCTGCCTCCCAAAATGCTGGGATTACAGGTGTGAGCCACTGTACCTGGCCAAAAATTATTATTTAACATGAAAAAAAGAGCACATATAGTATGATCTCCTTTTTACAAAATAAAATCATTGTTTTTTGGGTTTCTAGCCACCATCCATCTATCCTTCCATCTGTATGCTTGGCATACATTGATGACTGGAATGATGCTTACCAATGGTGATACTGGCTTTTTGGATGGTGGCGAAATTCCGGATGACTTTTCTTTTCTTCTTTATGCTTTTCTATATCACTTGAATATTTTTATAACAAGGATGCATTATTTTCAAAGACAAAAATGAAAGTCATTACTTAAAAGAGAGAAGGCCAATAGAAATCTATCGACCAGCCTCCTTTGCGAATATGTGGTAGGGAGTTCTTACTGGGGTTCACGTGGGGAATATGGCTACACTACAGTCTCCACTTGCATAGTCCTCAAAGGTAGAGAAGTCCTCAAAGGTAGAGAAGTCCAGGGTGCCCCAGGTGTTCTGTTAGAGTTGAAGGTGCTTCTGTTAACTTAAATATCTTCAAATGGGTCTGAGTAGTGAGTGAACTATCACCAGGCCCTCACACACCAGGTGGTGGCATGGATGGTCACTGTGCAGATCCGATGGTGTACCTGAGGATATCTCAGGGCCTTTTTGATCAAACAATTCTATAAAGACTCTCAGGCCACAAAACCTTTTCAACTGCTGAATTTCCTTTCCTATGCCTTGCTATATCTCTATATTAATACTTGTTATTTGTACTAAATTTTGCTTGTACTACATGTGCATAAGCTACATTATTTGCAAATGGCCCAAAGAATTGAATCCCTACACATGTATTATAACTTACACGTGGACATTTCAAATGAAGAATGGTAAAACCTGTTTCAACAAAATGTATGAACCTTGAAAACATTCTGCAAAGAGAAAGAAGCCAGACACAAAGGACCACGTACTTAATGTATGATTCCATTTATATGAATGGTACAGAATAGACAGAAAGTAGATTAGTGGTTGCCTACAGCTGGGCAGAGGAGGGAATGGAAGTGACTGCTAATGGCCACAGGGTTTCCTTTAGGGGTGATAGCAATCTGTGAATATATTAAAAACTATTGAATTATACACTTCAGTGGGTAAATTGTATATGTTGGATCCTATCTCAATTAAGCTGTCACCAAAAATGAATGAATGGAAGATAGAGAAGTAAACAACAAATATGACCTTAATTTTCTTTTTTTTTTTGAGACAGAGTCTCACTCTGTTGCCCAGGCTGGAGTGCAGTGGCACAATCACAGCTCACTATAGCCTTGACCTCCCAGACTCAAGCTATCCTCTAGCCTCCTAAGTAGCTGGAACTACAGGTGTGCGCTCCTGGGCTCAGGTGATCCTCCTGCCTCAGCCTCCCGAAGTGTTGGATTTATAGGCATGAGACACCATGCTCAGTGAACCCTAATTTTGGGGGGTACTTGATGGTAGGAGAGATAAAAGGTGGCGGCGAGGTGTTTGTTTTAAGCCTGTAGCACATTTATGACTACAGAGCAGTAGCCAGAAGTTGAAAGTACAGAGGAGCAACTAAATGCTCTAGAAGACATAGGACTGGTCAAGGAGGACTAGCCTCAGGCAAGAAGAAGCCAGTAGGACGCTCAAGTGCCTGTTCTCTGCTCTGCTCGCTGTTGTCCCTGCCATGGAAACCAGTTGTTTTTTGAATGAAACCAATCCTGCTGCCGCAGCCAGAGCAGATGAGAGCAGAGACGGTGCCTGATGCCACAGCTGCCCACCAGTGATGCTCCAGGTGGAGGGGCTGCTGCTGGAAAAGGATGACCTTGGGAGAAATTCTGTGGAATCCAGAGGACACACGTGCCTCGGAGCAGAGCTGCAGCTGCACCCTGACAGGAACACTGTGTCCATCCTCTCCCCTCCACTCTCTCACCTTCCTCCACACCCGCAACAAGGCTTTGGGGACCCTAGTTTTAGTTCAGTTCCACAGAATATCAGTGGTGGGTCATGAACATGGAAAAGATGCTCACGTGAGGAAAGAGAATCAGCAAATCAATCAATTGCATCTTATAGACATTTCCAGTCTCATACCAGTGTAGTCTTTTGCCTTCATTACATATGGTGAAGTAATTTAAGTGAGCCTGGCTTCCTGTTAGAAATCAAAGCCATTTTCAGTATTCAAATAATTATCTTTAAAATAGTTTCCTAACAGTGAACTCTAATAACATATGTTCAAAAGAAATAGAAATCTTGAATCTCCTCATACTCTTTCCTGGAATCAGTTGGTATTCCGGGTAAAAACAGCACCCACATGGTTGAAGCCTGAACCCCGTAGGCACTGAGTAAATGCACCTTAACTTTTACTCTGTTAGAGAAGAGAACACATGATCGAGCTATGTTTTCCAACGTTCTAGAGTTTGGGTGCTGAGCTCTTCACTTCAGACAGACACGGTCACCATAGGGCCTGCACACATATCTTCACAAATGAATGAGTGGATGCAGGTAAATAGCAAAGGCCTTTCCCGACCAAAGGAAAAACACTTGATTTAGCACTTTAAGATCAATGAAAGAAATTTCTCAAACCACTTTTAATGAGTGGGAAAAGAATGCGTTTATAAGTAATTGAGTTAATAAATTATTTCCAGTTCAACAACGTGCTTAAACGTCCTAGGTGAAAGAGTGTTTGGACTAGACAGCAGTGGCAGATGTGTCTGGAAAAAGAAAAGATCAGCGAGAAGGAAGAAACTGGAGGGCGTGGAGGCTGTGGGCCTGACACTCAGCACTGCGGAAGTGCGGCAAGAGGATGGCAGGTAGCGAGGGATGCAGCAGGGAAGAGAGCAGACACCTGTACCAGCAACCAGGCCCCATGTCCAAGCATTCCCATTTCATCCTCACAACAATCGGATACATAGCATTTTTATTATTCCCATTTTATAGGTGAGTAGAAATGATTCCACCAAGTTAAGCAATTGACACCCAGGCCATCTTATGTGGAAAGCATTTGGGGGAAAAAAAAAAAATGGCAGACCTAGGTAACCAAATAGACGTGATGATGAAGACGGCCCAAGTCATGAGGATAGACATCACTGAATAAAACTAGACAGGTGGGGAGGTGGAGGCAGCATTTTGTCCTTTATGAATAAGAGCCAAACTCCTCCACATGTTTCAAGGCTCTGTAAGATCCACCGCAGTTCTCTTTCCAGGCACTTCTGTGAATTCTCCTCACGTGTTCCAGGCTCTGGCCTTTAAGAAAGCACAGTTTAATTTTTAGTAATTTCAAATCACGATAAATGAGGGGCAGGGAGGAAAGGAAAGAAGGGATAAAAGTGAAAACATTATTTTGCAGACTTGTAGCCAGGAAAAATTTTAACATTCAGTCCAAACTAGAAAACAAAGAAAACTTTAAGCATTAAGCAAGACTAGAATCTAATAACAGGTGTACTATAGTTCATTTTAAAATATAATTTTTCTTTCCCCAGTACCCGTTTTCACTAAAGACAAATAACAGGACAAATTTATGTTTAAACTAAGTGTTAGTCTTTTTATGCTTGGCCTGAGTGTTTGCATAAAGTCAGCAAGAATAATTATTTGCCACAACTGCCTTTGCTGGAACTTTGTTCCATAGGGAATCTCAGGTTACACTTCAAAGACTTGAGCCCAGCCACAGATTTATCTGTGCCTGCAAATACCTGTATTAATTGGGTGAACTCCTCACCGAAGTCCCAAGATAATTTGGGGCTCCTGGGCCTGTCAGAAAGTGACATTCTTTACTTACCACAGGTCAGGAACCTGTACAAGAACTGGGTAGACAAGGTATGAGGCCAGCTTTCCAAAGGGGCTTTTATTGGCTTTCTAAATCAACTTTGATTCCTTAAAGCAGTTTCTTTATATCTGAAAGTATACAATTCCAATCAAAGCCCTGGTAAAATAACCATTGTCTTCAACTATGTCCTGTTACAAAAGAAAACAGATTATTGTTGAATTATGCACATAATTATACTGTTATAAATTAAGTATGCTTGCAAATAGCTTTCAAATTCAGAGGAATTAGGTAGAGAGAAATATGCTTTAGATTTTGCTCACGGGAGTGTAGTTAACCCAATTGTTAAAAGCTGTAAATAGTTCAAAGAAAAGGGGTTTTCTGGACTCAGAAACAAAATAATTGGTAATGTTTCAAACAAAGTCAAAAAAAGATTATTTCAGTTTTCCATTAGTTTAGTCTAGATGGTTAACTCTTGTTCTGTTCAACGTTTTTGAATACATTAGCTCTCTATGAGAGTCTTGAAAGTTTCTCCTCTATTCTAGTGTCACAGTCTCCAAAGTTACTACACACCTGCCTTCAAGAGCACCTGTCAGAGTCCTATAGCTGATTATAAAACCACCTTTTGAAAAGGATACGAGCACAACAATTGTGGATAACAAAAGTCTTAAAACAGTCTTTTAAACACAATTGACAAGGAAATTTGGTTACTTCTACGGCATATAACAATTTTACATAATAATTACTACTGATAATATATAGTAGGACATATCAGAATCACAACAATCTCATAACATTCTGGAACACATACTAATAACACACTTACATAAATATAATCCAAAGAAGGTTAAATGCCATTTCATATTTAACAATAGTTCCTATATGATTGTATTCTATCAAATAAGTTGAATATGTCTCTTTTGGACTTCAGGGGATCTAACATCAAAAGATTAATGAGGACCAAAGTTTGAATCTGTTTTTTGAAAGTTTGTTAAATATAAAAACCTTTGGCCTCGCACAGTGGCTCACACCTGTAATCCCAGCACTTTGAGAGGCTGAGATGGGCAGATCACGAGGTCAGGAGTTCAAGACCAACTAGACCAACATGGTGAAACCCCATCTCTACTAAAAATACAAAAATTAGCTGGGCATGGTGGCACACACCTGTAATCCCAGCTACTTAGGAGGCTAAGGCAGGAGAATCGCTTGAACCCAGGAGACGGAAGTTGCAGTGAGCCAAGATCCCACCACTGCACTCCAGCCTGGGCAACAGAGCAAGACTCCATCTCAAAAAACAAAACAAAGCAACAACAACAACAAAAAGTCGGGCGTGGTGGCTCACGCCTGTAATCTCAGCACTTTGGGAGGCCGAGGAGGGCGGATCACCTGAGGTCGGGAGCTCAAGACCAGCCTGACCAATATGGAGAAACCCCGTGTCTACTAAAAATACACATTTAGCCAGGCATGGTGGTGCATGCCTGTAATCCCAGCTACTCGGGAGGCTGAGGTAGGAGAATCGCTTGAATCCGGGAGGTGGAGGTTGCAGTGTGCCGAGATCACACCACTGCACTCCAGCCTGGGCAACAAGAGTGAAACTCCGTCTCAAAAAAAAAAAAAAAAAAACCAGTTTAAAACACCTCACATCACAAAATAGAATTACAGGTCACTGTAAAATAAGACATTCATTAAGCCAAAGTAATAACGCAAAGATTTAAACAACAACAACAACAAAAAACCTTAATTTTTTGAGAGAGGAGACTTAATTTCCCAAACAATAAGCCTTAAAAAAGATAGCATGAGGCCAATTAATACGCATTTCAAAATTTTATAAACAAATTTATTAAATTTTAATTATCTTGACCATAAGATATAATTTCTATAAATTCGTAATAAACTTTACAATGTTCTTGTTAAGGAGTGGGTGGATGCTCCTAGAACACCTTGTCAATCTGCCACTGGGCCCAGAAGCTGGTCTTGCATCAGTATGTCTCCAGTATTAATGGTTAATTTACAGAGAAACTGAACTAATTTTTTCTCTCAAAATTGGCACTTCCAATCTCATGTACCCGCCTCTTCCACAGCAGTTCCTGGGCCTTGAGGAGTTGAATAGTTACAACTTCTGGCCTTGTGTCTTATGAACATAGTTTATTATGATTGGCATCTTCTACCGGCTCTGAAGATGAGGCTTTAACTGCTTTCACTGTTTATGATTTAGCAGCACTCGATGTCCTTTTTAGACCCAGGAGTCAAAGCCCTGTAACTTAATGGCACAAGGACTTTAAAAGCAAAAAACAGAAAGTTACATGGATGTAACAACCTTAAGTTTAAAAAAACCTCAGTTTTTTTTTCCCTAAGCAAAATCAGAACTCAATAACAATGGTGTAGGAATTATTTCAATAAAACATAAAATTTGTCTGTTAGGCCAGTTACCAAAAGGCAAAGAGAAGACCTTCGACAGTGTGATTGCTGTTCCCTCTGGGGAATCCATTTAGGTAACCTGCAAGTCAAAACTAATGAAAACAGTGCTTCAGTTACACATAAGAAGAGTGTTTCCTGGGTAATAAGTGCAAATTTTCAGGTCCATAGTACAATTTAAAGCCAGGAGCACAGAATGTTATGTTGGAAGAAAACAGCTCCTTTAGAACTTTAAGATAAAACATTTTTAGCATCAAGCTGCAACAAATAGTTAGAACCCAAGAAAAAAAATTCCAGGAGGTGAAAATGAGTTGAAGGACAGACTAATTATCTCAGGCCTTTTCAAAGGGGAGGGAAAGCCGAAAACAGCAAGACACAATAAGAGTTGAACTTTGGGTTAAAAAAAAAAATGGAATCTCTTGTAACTTTATTAAGAGTCAATTAGTACGTTTAAAAATGTCATTGTTCTAACCAATTATTTAGTGTATAAGTATATTTTTATATCAAACCCAATCTCTAGAAAGACTATTATAAATAATTTCCCTTTAATTATAGAAAACTCGATACAAGTCATTTATACATGCTTAGACTTCCCGTTTTATTCTAGACATCTCTCCTTCTCAAATAACCAGTCACTTCCTGCCAGCAGAAAATAGTAGAAAGAAATAATAAAGAAAAAAGATAACAAAAAAGAAAAAAAAAGAAAATGAAATAGTCATTTTATTTTAGAACAAAATTTTGCTATACAAGACTTTTTTCTCATACAAAATTATTTTCCTTTTAACCTTTCTTGCCAAAAAAAAAGGTGGTTACTTTCGCCTTGTTTCATAAATAACTTTTTCTTTTTTTTCTTTTGAGAGCTCTGTCGCCTGGGCTGGAGTACAGTGGTGCAATCTTGGTTCACTGCAACCTCTGCTTTCTAGGTTCAAGAGATTCCCCTCCCTCAGCCTCCCGAGTAGCTGGGATTACAGGCATGCCCCACCACACCTGGGTAAATTTTGAATTTTTAGTAGAGACGGGTTTTCACCATGTTGACCAGGCTGGTCTTGAAGTCCTGATCTCAAGTAATCAACCTGCCTCAGCCTCCCGAAGTGCTGGGATTACAGGCATGAGACACTGCGCTTGGCCATCATAAATAAATTTTAAATAATCTCTGAATTAGATAAAAATTATTTTCATTTAACAACACTTTTTTTAGAAAAATGTTTTCCTATAATTTTTTAAAAATTGGAAGTTAGACATTTAATTAGACTCTGTTATTTAACTTAATATAACTTTAAGTTTTAAACTATGTGACAAATTTATGTACAGACATTTATGCCATTACATTTACCTAATTAACGTTTTAAAATAGCTTACTCAGATTACTTATGAAAACTACAATAGTTATCATTTGAAGTTATTTCCCCATTAAGTTTTTCATAGCCTGTGAATTTAAGGTTTTCCTAAGAAAATCTGAAGGTTACATAAATGAGGTGTTTTTTTCTTCTGTTTTGCCAGTAACTCAGGATTTAGCTGTTTTCATTAACCAGAGTTAAATGTCTTATTTGTTAAATTTTACACAAAGATAATTCTCTTTCGGACTGTGTTGTTTTGTTTTGTTTTGTTTTTCTGAGACAGAGTCTTGCTCTGTGGCCCAGGCTGGAGTACAGTGGCGTGATCTCGGCTCACTGCAAGCTTCGCCTCCCGGGTTCACGCAATTCTCCTGCCTCAGCCTCCTGAGTAGCTGGGATTACAGGCACACGCCACCATGCCTGGCTAGTTTTTTGTATTTTTAGTAGAGACGGGGTTTCACCGTGTTAGCCAGGATGGTCTTGATCTCCTGACCTCGTGATCCACCTGTCTCAGCCTTCCAAAGTGCTGGGATTACAGGCGTGAGCCACCGTGCCCGGCCCGGACTGTGTTCATAGCTTTATAACCCTCCTGCCAAATTTTGACACCTAGCAGAGATAAATATAAAAATACTTGACCAAGGCCGGGCGTGGTGGCTCACGCCTGTAATCCTAGCATTTTGGGAGGCCAAGGTGGATGGATCACCTGAGGTTGCGAGTTCGAGACCAGCCTGACCAAGATGGAGAAACCCCATCTGTACTAAAAATACAAAATTAGCAGGGCGCATGCCTGTAATCCCAGCTACTCTGGAGGCTGAGGCAGGAGAATCGCTTGAACTCGGGAGGAGGTTGTTAAAGTCTCCATTTCTTCTAATAAGGGATTTGATTTAAGTGCTTGTGGAATGCTGAGAAAGGTAAAAACACCTTCAAATAAGAAGAGAAACAGGCGATGACTTAATGCTTGGTTGGACCAGTATAAGCTTATCTGGGAAATATTTAGGCTAAATTGTTGGAGCTAAGAACATAAAGAACATTGATTTCTTTATTATGGCTAGCAGATATTTAAGAATGTTAGCACAGGTCTTTGAATAAGTTTTGCTTCTAAGAGAAGTTACTGTTTATTCCTAATTAGATGGGGAGGCAAGTCTTTGAAGAGGAACCTCTACTTTACTTTTTACACCTGTTTTAGGTTTATAGGCAATTATAAGCCAGGTAGCCCTAAGTTTGCATATTAAGGAAACAGCTCTTAGGGGGAAAAAATCAGATGTCAAAGTTTACATCTCAAAGTACAGAGGGAAAGAGTCTGATGTGCTAGAGAGAGATTAAGAACAGATGCCAAATCAAACAGGAAACTATAGAAATCTTTCATAGGATTTTATAAGGAGACCAATGTGATTTAGATAGGTAGTTCTAAATTTAGTCTCTATTTTTTAACTGGATCTCTGAGCTCTGGGCAGAGCCCACACTGAATCCTGTGTCTCCCAAAACAGATAATTCTTATGAGACTAGAACACATGATGCCTTTACAGTGCACTTATTTTTTAATAAAGACACTTCTGTAAGTGTCTAAACTACACTCTTCCTTAAGTAAAACACCCAAGAATAGTCTCTGCCGAAGTAACTATTTTAGTCAGGGGAAAAAAAAAAAAAAAAAAAATCAGGTAACGCAATACCAAAGCAAGCAATTTAAGATATGGGGTGAACTTGTCTGTTTACACTTTTAGGGTTCCAAAATAAAAAGCAGAGGCTTCACCCCAAAGGCGAGGCTGATACCTTCTCTGTTTTCTTTAAGGAATCACAGGCTGTAAGTGTTTTGGTCTTTCACATAGCAATGTGTCAAGAGCAACGAGAGGCAGCAGAAGTTAATGTAGAAAACAGATTTCAGTCGACTGAGAAGCAAAAAAGGGAAAAAACTTTTCTTGTAAAAACAAGGTTCTACGAGAGGGAAAAAAGGATCTTTTAAATACACATACATACACACACACACACACACACACACACCCCTTGGATATTAGCTTTTAATTAAGCTAACTTTTAACCACTGAGCTCCTTAAAACAAATTTTTTAAATCTTATTACCATATTTTAGCTGGGACAAATTGCTGATATTTCAAAAGTAGCACAAATATCAAACCGAAAAGGACTTGATTTAGGAACCAAACCCAGGCTGTTGTAGTGGAAAAAAAAGGCACAACTAAGCTACTGAACTGCAGGGTGGGGCGACAGCCAAGGCTCTTTCAGTCTGGCTAGCAAAAACGTGGCCTTGTTATGGAAATAAAGCCCCTAGGATAGTCAAAATCAAAAATCGTTCCCTTTTTTCCCTTTTGCTGGCCATTTTTTTCTTTTCCCTTTTTTTTTCCAGCTGCAGGAATGTAGCCAAGTCAGAGGCCTTGTTCCCCATCATTTGAAACTTTTCTTTGGATTTGATCAAGTTGGATGGCGTTGGTCAAACCCAATGGGAAAAAGACCAAACAATAAAAAAAAACAGAAACAAATAACAACAACAAAAGAGTTAAGCAAAACAAACAATTGCCCAATTTATACGATTACTGAGCGCTCTAATGGTAAGGTGCTCTAAAGGTAAAGCTGGTTGTTAATCTTAACTTTAGTCATAAGAAGAATTTCCAAGACAAAAAAAAAAAACAAAAAAATCAGCTACTTACCTAGGAATGGGTCCCAGGTTGAAGACTGCTCTCTACCATGCTAGAAACAGGGGAAAAACTCAAGCTCGCCTTGCCTGGTGGAAGTGAGCTGCAAGTCCAGAAAGGGGTTGCTTACCTTCCATCATCATGGAAGCAGGAAAACTTGCCTTCATTGATGGAAGCAAGCGAAACTCCACAAAAGGACTTGCACAGCAAGATAAACTTTAGAACTTGACCAAATTTTCAGAGAACAGTGATACTCTGGAGGGAGGGGGCGCCCCGGCCTCAGTAAATTTTCCTGTTGGTTTGAGCCATAGGGATAGCTCCAGCTGGTACCAAGCAATGACCAGAGATTTGTCAAAGGTCAGGGGCCCCTCCACTTACAATCCCTTCATCATTACCAATTTGTGAACCCAAAGTATCCTAGACAGGTCTCAATCCATTTAGAAAGTTTATTTTGCCAAGGTTAAGGGTGTGCCTGTGACAAAGCCTCAGGAAGTCCTACATTGGTACTTCTGAAATAGCAGCAATTTGTCCTAGCTGAAATATAGTATGAGATTTAAAAAGATTTTTTTAAAAGAAGCTCAGTGGTTAAAAATCAGCTTAATTAAAAGCTAACATCCAAGATATGTGTGTGTGTGTGTGTGTGTGTGTGTATGTGTATGTATGTATTTAAAAGGCCTTCATGTTTTTGTTTTTCTTTTTTCTCTCCTAGAACTTTGTCCTATTTTTTTCTTTTTTTTTTCTTTTTTGGGATGGAGTCTCACTCTGTCGCCCAGGCTGTAGTGCAGTGGCACGATCTCAGTTCACTGCAACCTCTGCTTCCCGGGTTCAAGCAATTCTCCTGCCTCAACCTCCTGAGTAACTGGGATTACAGGCACACGCCACCACGCCTGGCTAAGTTTTGTATTTTTAGTAGAGACAGGGTTTCACCATGTTGGTAAGGCTGGCCTCGAACTCCTGACCTCGTTATCTGCC
>NW_012101297.1:85175-98253 GCF_000951045.1 Mandrillus leucophaeus
AAAAAAAAAAAAAAAAAATCAGGTAACGCAATACCAAAGCAAGCAATTTAAGATATGGGGTGAACTTGTCTGTTTACACTTTTAGGGTTCCAAAATAAAAAGCAGAGGCTTCACCCCAAAGGCGAGGCTGATACCTTCTCTGTTTTCTTTAAGGAATCACAGGCTGTAAGTGTTTTGGTCTTTCACATAGCAATGTGTCAAGAGCAACGAGAGGCAGCAGAAGTTAATGTAGAAAACAGATTTCAGTCGACTGAGAAGCAAAAAAGGGAAAAAACTTTTCTTGTAAAAACAAGGTTCTACGAGAGGGAAAAAAGGATCTTTTAAATACACATACATACACACACACACACACACACACACACCCCTTGGATATTAGCTTTTAATTAAGCTAACTTTTAACCACTGAGCTCCTTAAAACAAATTTTTTAAATCTTATTACCATATTTTAGCTGGGACAAATTGCTGATATTTCAAAAGTAGCACAAATATCAAACCGAAAAGGACTTGATTTAGGAACCAAACCCAGGCTGTTGTAGTGGAAAAAAAAGGCACAACTAAGCTACTGAACTGCAGGGTGGGGCGACAGCCAAGGCTCTTTCAGTCTGGCTAGCAAAAACGTGGCCTTGTTATGGAAATAAAGCCCCTAGGATAGTCAAAATCAAAAATCGTTCCCTTTTTTCCCTTTTGCTGGCCATTTTTTTCTTTTCCCTTTTTTTTTCCAGCTGCAGGAATGTAGCCAAGTCAGAGGCCTTGTTCCCCATCATTTGAAACTTTTCTTTGGATTTGATCAAGTTGGATGGCGTTGGTCAAACCCAATGGGAAAAAGACCAAACAATAAAAAAAAACAGAAACAAATAACAACAACAAAAGAGTTAAGCAAAACAAACAATTGCCCAATTTATACGATTACTGAGCGCTCTAATGGTAAGGTGCTCTAAAGGTAAAGCTGGTTGTTAATCTTAACTTTAGTCATAAGAAGAATTTCCAAGACAAAAAAAAAAAACAAAAAAATCAGCTACTTACCTAGGAATGGGTCCCAGGTTGAAGACTGCTCTCTACCATGCTAGAAACAGGGGAAAAACTCAAGCTCGCCTTGCCTGGTGGAAGTGAGCTGCAAGTCCAGAAAGGGGTTGCTTACCTTCCATCATCATGGAAGCAGGAAAACTTGCCTTCATTGATGGAAGCAAGCGAAACTCCACAAAAGGACTTGCACAGCAAGATAAACTTTAGAACTTGACCAAATTTTCAGAGAACAGTGATACTCTGGAGGGAGGGGGCGCCCCGGCCTCAGTAAATTTTCCTGTTGGTTTGAGCCATAGGGATAGCTCCAGCTGGTACCAAGCAATGACCAGAGATTTGTCAAAGGTCAGGGGCCCCTCCACTTACAATCCCTTCATCATTACCAATTTGTGAACCCAAAGTATCCTAGACAGGTCTCAATCCATTTAGAAAGTTTATTTTGCCAAGGTTAAGGGTGTGCCTGTGACAAAGCCTCAGGAAGTCCTACATTGGTACTTCTGAAATAGCAGCAATTTGTCCTAGCTGAAATATAGTATGAGATTTAAAAAGATTTTTTTAAAAGAAGCTCAGTGGTTAAAAATCAGCTTAATTAAAAGCTAACATCCAAGATATGTGTGTGTGTGTGTGTGTGTGTGTGTATGTGTATGTATGTATTTAAAAGGCCTTCATGTTTTTGTTTTTCTTTTTTCTCTCCTAGAACTTTGTCCTATTTTTTTCTTTTTTTTTTCTTTTTTGGGATGGAGTCTCACTCTGTCGCCCAGGCTGTAGTGCAGTGGCACGATCTCAGTTCACTGCAACCTCTGCTTCCCGGGTTCAAGCAATTCTCCTGCCTCAACCTCCTGAGTAACTGGGATTACAGGCACACGCCACCACGCCTGGCTAAGTTTTGTATTTTTAGTAGAGACAGGGTTTCACCATGTTGGTAAGGCTGGCCTCGAACTCCTGACCTCGTTATCTGCCCGCCTCAGCCTCCCAAAGTGCTGATATTACACTTAAAAAAATTTGTTTTAAGTGCACTGTAAAAACATCACATAGTCTAACCTCAAAATAATTATCCCTTTTTGGAAACGCAGGATTCAGCGTAGGCTCTGCCCAGAACCCAGAGATCCAGTTAAAAGATAGAAAGTCACTATCTAAATAAAATTGGTCTTCTTATACAAACCTATGATACATTTCTATAATATTATGTTTGATTTAGCATCCATCTTTAATCTCCCTCTAACACCACCAGGCTTTTTCACTCTGTACCTTATGTAAATTTTGCTATTTGATTTTTACCTGAGTTGTTTTCTTTAATATGCAAATTTCAGGCTATTTAGTTGACAACTGCATAGGATTGTGAAACAGGTTATCAAGAACCTGAAAGTTTAAGATAGGAAAAAATGGGGGGTCTTTATGAATCTATAAGATGTATTTCTATTGGCATGTCTAATACACATATATTTATGTGTTGTGTACACAATGTTTCACTACTGAAAATATATAAAAGAGTTCTAATTAATTGGCTTGAAGAAAAATAAAAGCACTTAAATACTTTATCAGAAAAAGGAAAGACTAGTCAAATGCTTTTTCAAGTTTATGTGACTTAGGTAAAATATTTAATAAATAAGCTAGTTTTAAAATTATTGGTAAAGTAATAGAAACATCTTAAGCATGGCCAGCATACATTTTTGTTGGCATATATTAATCAAGCAATTTCATACTTATCCCTCCCAAATACTGGCAGGGATACTGTGTCAAAATTTGGCACAGGGGTTACAAAACTATAAACCCAGCACAAGACAGAATGATCCTTGTTTGTGTACTCTTTAATAAATGAAACATTGATATTGGTTAAAACAATAGCTACATCTTGGATTCTTTAGTAAAATTACCATAACTTCAATCCTGTGGCTTTAAGCAGTCTAGTCCACAGGCAGTAAGGAGGTTTGTTTTGGAAAAGGACTGTTACCGTCTTTCTCTGAAAGCTCAACTCGAAACTCAGTTCCTCGCAAAATCCAGGAATGAACAAGGACAGCTTGGAGGTTAGAAGCAAGATGAAGTCATAGAACCAAGTTAGGTCATATCTTTTTCACTGTCTCAGTTATCATTTTCCAGTGGTGGTTTCATAACTTTAAATCATGACTATTGCAGTTTTCATAAATAATCTAGGAAAACAATTAAAATAAAATAATTAGGTAACTGTAATGGGATAAATACTTGTAGACAAACTCACCATAATTTAGAATCTGAAGTTATATTAGGCCAGGCAAGGTAGCTCAGGCCTGTAATCCCAGCACTTTGGGAGGCCAAGATGAATGGATCGCTTGAGGTCAGGAGTTCGAGACCAGCCTGGCCAACAAGGCAAAACCCATCTCTACTAAAAATACAAAAGTTAGCCAGGCGTGGTGGTGCACACCTGTAGTCCCAGCTACTTGGGGAGGCTGAGGCAGGAGAATTGCTTGAACCCAGGAGGCAGAGGCTGCAGTGAGCCGAGATCGTGCCACTGCACTCCAGCCTGGGTGACAGTAAGTATCCATCTCAAAAAAAAAAAAAAAAAAAGGGGGGGGGGGAAAGCTCAAAGAGGAATAATTTTACATAAGAAAGAATCTTGTATGGTAAATTTAGTCCTAAAATAAAATGACTAGTTGTTTAAGAAAGAGGGATGTTCAGTACAAACCAGAAAGTCCGGACATGTCATGAATGGTCTGTATAAGTCACAGTAAGAGGATTTATTTAAAAAAAACAACTTTTATATGATCAAATTGTTTATAATAAAAGGGAAATTATAATGATCTTCCTAGAGATTGGGCTTGATGTAAGAAAAACAACACATATACCCTAAATTATTGGTCAGAACAATGAGATTTTCTTGAGGGTTGATTTACTCTTAATAAATTACAAAAGATACTAATTTTTTTTAACCCAAGTTCAACTTTTATTGCATCCCAGGTTTTTCAACTTTCTCTCCCCTTTTAAAGGGCATGTTTTCTTAAAGGTCTAAAGGAAATGTTTTCTTCCAACATAGTATTCTGTATACTACAGAAGTTTTTTCTTTTGCCCTTTGGTAACTGGCCTAACAGATTTTATGTTTTATCAAAATGATTTCTATGCTATTATTATTAAGTTTGGTTTGCTTAGGAAAAAACGGAGACTGAAACTTTTTAAAATTAAGGTTATTACATCTGTGTATCTTTCTGTATGTGCTTTTAAAGTACTTGTGACATTAAGTTACAGGGCTTTGCCTCCTGGGTCTATAAAGGACACCAAGTCCTGCTAAATCTGAAACACTGACAGCAATTAAAGCTTCATCTTATTTATTTATTTATTTATTTATTTATTTATTTTTGAGACGGAGTTTTACTCTTGTTGCCCAGCCTGGAGTGCAATGGTGTCATCTTGGCTCACTGTGACGTCCGCCTCCCAGGTTCAAGCGATTCTCCTGCCTCAGCCTCCTGAATAGCTGGGATTACAGTCATGTGCCATAACGCCTGGCTAATTTTGTATTTTTAGTAGAAATGGGCTTTCTCCACATTGGTCAGGCTGGTCTTGAACTTCCAACCTTAGGTGATCTGCCCACCTCGGCCTCCCAAAATGCTGGGATTACAGGGTGTGAGCCACCGCGCCTGGTCAAAGCTTCATCTTTATTGATTGGCATTGTAGATGATGCTAATCAAAATAAACTACATTCCTGAGATACAGGGCCAGAAATTAAAGGCATTCAACTCCTTAAGGCCCAGGGGCTATCATGGAAGAGGTAGGCATGTGAGATTATAAGGGCCAATTTTACGAGATAAAGTA
Organism: Mandrillus leucophaeus; assembly: GCF_000951045.1. Taxonomy (NCBI): domain Eukaryota; kingdom Metazoa; phylum Chordata; class Mammalia; order Primates; family Cercopithecidae; genus Mandrillus; species Mandrillus leucophaeus. The sequence continues at coordinate 89,976 of NW_012101297.1, forward strand.
AGTTGTTTCTCTGTAAATTAATCATTAATGTCAAAGGCACACTGACGCAAGACCAGCATATGGACTCCTGTGTCAGAATAACAAGGTTTTCTTGAAACATTAACCAATTCCTTCATAAAGGTTATAAAGGTTATAAAAGGCTTACGGAAGTTACATCTTGTGATCAAGATTAAAATTGTATAGGTTGTTTACAAAATTCTGAAAAACAAATTTAATTATCGAAAAGGCTAATCAGAAACTCAAAAGAATGTGACCATTTGTCTCCCACCTACCTGTGACTTGGAAGCTCCCTCCCTGCTTTCAGTCTTCCTGCCTTTGCTTTGAGTTGTCCTAACTTTCCAGACCAAACCAATGTACTTTTTACATTTATTGATTGATGGCTCCTGTCTCCCTAAAATGTATAAAACCAAGCTGTGCCCCGACCACCTTGGGGCACCATGTGGTCAGGACGTCCTGAGGCTGTCACAGGTGCATGTCCTCAACCTTGCCAAAATAAGCTTTTGAAATTAACTGAGAACTGTCTCAGATTTTCTGGGTCCACACTCTGATGAGTCCAACCTGGACTCACAAGATCACAGACATAAAGCTTGTGTCTCAGCCCTGCTTGGGTCTCAGCCCATGTTTTGCCCCCAAACATGGGTGTGTTCAAAGGACTGTAGCATCAGTGTGCTCCTGCCTGGGCCAGCAGTGAGGAGGGCTCCATCTGTCCAGCCATCATCACTACAGACTTCTGGAAAAATCTCAGGTACCTGCCCCAAATAGTGCTTCCCAGGGGACAGTCTTCCTTCCCACCTGTACCCCAGATTCAGGTCAGAGTGCCGTGAACTCTTTGCAAAAGGACAGCTATGCAAAATCCCCCCTGCAGATTCACAAATCTATAAAAATCCATGCAAACTCCTTGTTGGCACATTTGTCCCGTGAATCCAAACTTACTTTGCTTTCTCTAACACAGGATTTCTCAAGCTCAGCCATGTTGACATTTGAGCTGGAGAATTCTTTCCTGTGGGGCTGTCCTGTCCACTGTAGGATGTTTAGCGGCATCTCTGGCTCCTCCCCAGTGGATGCCAGGAGCACCCTCATTGTCACCCCCAACTGTGACACCCAAAATTGTCCCTAGACATGACCAAATGTCCCCTGGGGGCAAAATCACCTCCCCATTGTGAATGTGATGCCCTACACTATTTCTACAACATTGTCTGTTTAGATTTATTTCGTGTCTTCCTTTCAAATTCTCCATATGTCTTCACCAGGGCACTTTTTGACCTAAATTTCTTGGTTGCAGACTGTTTTCTCGTCTGGCTGAAATCATCTGGTAACAGCAGTGTAATTCCTGTGGGAAGATGTACGGAGCATGACCATTTTTGGAGAAAGCCCAGGTTATTCTGGTAGTGAATTGTAAACTGCTCTTTTAGCCACAGGAGAATTGGCCTCAGAGCAGAGGTAAAACATAAAATTAAGGCAATTCAGTAAACTCTTTCCAGAGGCTGTACTTTGCCTGTGGATAAATGAGGACTGTACAGGAGTATCCCTGGCTCCTTCCCCTTCCAAGAGGGCTGGAATTCACTTACAATAAAAGCTCAAGTCTCCAGAAGCAAAGTAACAGAACGTGGGTTTCTGCTTCCCCTGGAAAGTTTTCAGTTTCCCAGCTCCACTGAGGACTTTCTAATTGTCAAGATGTTCTGCAAATTTAAAAAGAGTGTGTGAATTATTTGTATAAACAAAAATGCACCGTGGCGTAGTTTAGTGTTTCTGTTTATCAAATCACTTTCCCAGGTACAAAATGATGTCAAGTGCAAAATTCATCCACAGGACCTCTTATCACACAATATTTTCACAATACCAAGTGGAGTCTACTGTCTATTATTGTTGTTTCTCAATTTACATACTTGGCAGATATCTACGTATAATAATGTCAATTTCTATTTTTCTATTGTCAGTACCACTTCTTTTTCTTTCTCTTTCTTTTTTTTTTTTTTTTTTTTTGAGAAGGAGTTTCGCTCTTGTTGCCCAGGCTAGAGTGCAGTGGTGCAATCTCGGCTCACCGCAACCTCTACCTCCCAGGTTCAAGTGATTCTCCTGCCTCAGCCTCCCACGTAGCTGGGATTACAGGCATGTGCCACCATGCCCAGCTAATTTTGTATTTTTAGTAGAGACGGGGTTTCTCCATGTTGGTCAAGCTGGTCTTCAACTCCCAACCTCAGGTGATCCGCCCGCCTTGGGCTCCCAGAGTGCTGGGATTACAGGTATGAGCCACTGTGCCCAGCCAGTACCACTTCCTTTTTTTTTTTTTTTTGAGACACAGTCTCGCTCTGTCGCCCAGGCTGGAGTGCAGTGGTGTGATCTCGGCTCACTGCAAGCTCCACCTCCCGGGTTCACGCTATTCTCCTGCCTCAGCCTCCCAAGTAGCTGGGATTACAGGTGCCTGCCACTATGCCCAGATAATTTTTATTTTTTTTATTTTTTTAGTAGAGATAGGGTTTACCGTGTTAGCCAGATGCTCCCAATCTCCTGACTTCGTGATCTGCCCACCTCCGCCTCCCAAAGTGCTGGGATTACAAGCGTGAGCCACTGTGCCCGGCCACCAGTACCACTTCTTAACTAGCTGTGTCTTCCATTCCATTTTGGATGTTGAGCTAAAACCTCAATTTGCTGAAGTAAGCAAGGGCTTTTCTTTGGACACAAGCCAGAACTTGCCTACTAGATGTTTTGGGTTGGTGTTCAAGAGATGATCAGTATGGTGGAATTTTACCATGTGTGCTGTTTTGTTGTTTTTACAATTTTTTATTGATACAAATATTTGTACATATTTGTGGGGCAGAAGTGATATTTTATTACATGCAGAGACTGTATAATAATCAAGTCAAGGTGTTCACGGTGTTCATTGCCTCAAGTATTCTCATCACTTTGTGTTAGGATCATTTAAAGTCCTCTCTTCTGGCTATTTGGAAATATACAGTTTGAAATATGCAATACATTGTTAACTATAGTCACCTTACTCTGCGTTGGAACATTAGAACTTATTCCCTTTATCTAACTGCATGTTTGTACCTGTTAACCGATCTCTCTTCCTGGCCCCTCCCCAACACACGTTTTTCCTTGCCTCTGGTAACCGTCATTCTATTCTCTATCTTCATGACATCAACATTGTTAGTTCCCACATATGCGTGAGAACATGTGATACTTGTCCTTCTGTCTTTACCTTAATATAATAATCTCCAGTTCCAGCCATGTTGCTGCAAATGACAGAATTTCATTCCTTTTTACGGCTAAGTAATATTCCATTGTGTATCAGTACCACATTTTCTTTGTCCATTCATTCATTGATGGACACTTAGATGGATTCTGTATCTTGGCTATTGTGAATAGTGCTGCAATAAATATATGAGTACAGGTATCCCTTTGACGTACTGATTTCTTTTCCTTTGGATAAATATTCAGTAGAGGGATTGCTGGATCATATGGTAGTTCCATTTCTAGTTTTTTGAGAAATTTCCATACTGTTTTCCATAGAGGATGTACTAATTTACATTCCCTCCAACAGTGTATAAGCGTTCCCTTTTCTCTGCATCCTCCCCAGCATCTGTTATTTTTTTTATCTTTCTAATAGTAGCCATTCTGGCCAGGCATGGTGGCTCACACCTGTAATCCCAGAACTTTGGGAGGCTGAGGTGAGTGGATAACTTGAGCCTAGGAAGTCAAGACCAGCCTAAGCAACACGGTGAAATCCCATCTCTAAAAACAACAACAACGACAACGATGACAACACACGGAAATCCGGTGGACAAGACACATGAGCCGCAGAAACTCAAGTCAGACGTAAAGGTTATACACCACTGGACTGGTTCTCCATTAGTGGGCATTTCAGATTCTCTAGGTTAGATGTGAAACATTGTAGATTTTCCACCTCAAAAAAGATGACTGCTCACAAATAGAATGAGTGCTAGCATTTTCGTCCCTCTAGAAACCTTTTAAAAATGTTCACAAACATTGGGTATTCTGTAATTTTGACTTGACATGAAATTAGTATAGCGATATAGGCTTTGTTTTCAAATATGAGGTAGGCTTTTACATTTTGTTTTATTTATTTACTTTTATTTTCATTTTTTCGGAGACAGGGTCTCACTCTGTCACCCAGACTGGAGTGCAGTGGCACCACCATGGCTCACTGCAGCCTTGACCTCCTGGGCTCAAGCGATCCTCCCACCACAGCCTCCTGAGTAGCTGGGACAAACGTGCATCGCCACGCCCGGCTAATTTTGTTAAAATTTTTTGTAGATATGGGGGTTTCACCATGTTGGCCAGGCTGGTCTCAAACTCCTGGGCTCAAGTGATTCACCTGCCTTGGTCTCCCAATGTGCTGAGAATACAGACGTGAGCCACTGTGCCTGCGTGCATCACATTTTACTAGGGACATTTGGAGCACTCCGTTTCTACTCCTATAACTCAAAATGAGTTTATTTGTAGGCATCACTTTTATCCTTGGTTTTTATATATTATACATATATTTAAGAAATTTGGCCAGGCACAGTGGCTCACGCCTGTAATCCCAGCACTTTGGGAGACCAAGGCAAGTGGATCACCTGAGGTCAGGAGTTCAAGACCAGCCTGGCCAACATAGTGAAACCCCATCTCTACTAAAAATACAAAAATTAGCTGGGCGTGGTGGCGTGTACCTGTAATCCCAGCTACTCAGGAGGCTGAGGCAGGAGAATCGCTTGTACCCAGGAGGTGGAGGTTGTGGTGAGCTGAGATTGTGCCGCTGCACTCCAGCCTGGGCAACAGAGCGAGACTCTGTATCAAAAAAGAAAAAAAAAAGAAAAAGTTTTAACTCTCTATAAAATCATCTCCCATGTCTAGCCTGAGGTAGTTAAGCCAGAAAGTAACATGGAAATTTGCAAGATGCAAACAAACATTAAAAGAGAATCTACAGATAAGAAATATAGAACACAGGAAATATCTTTCTGAGAGAAAAATTATTAATAATACGTTCATTCTTGTTACCCATTTGGTGTTTAATAAATATGTCTTGAATGAATGTATGAGTAAAAACTAGATTTTTTTTCTCAATATGAAAATAAATACCTATATACCTTGTTGTATATAGGTATCCAAGTACCTGTATGTCTTGGTCTTCTATCTTTGAGGTTCATTCTAATTTAAGCAGACCAGGAATAGAATTAAATGCAAACGCATGGACTGGAAGGCCTAGTTCCCAAACTAAATAGAAGTAACTGGACAAGTAAACAGATTTTTGCTTTGATTTGAAGAAAGAGGCATTAAGACCTAGCTGTGTATATATATATATATATATATGTGTGTGTATATATATGTGTATGTATATACCTAGCCGTGTATATATATACACATACACACACATATGTATATGTGTGTGTATGTGTATGTGTATGTAAACATATTTTTTTTTTCTTACAGAGAAGTCTACATATACCTTTTTGAGTGACTCCCTTGTTTAAAACAACAATATCTGATTAGAGTTAATAATACTAATTGCAATTGTTTATTATTTATTTATACTTATGTGCCAGGCACCATGCTAAGAATTTCATACATATGATCTCATTTTGCTTTTCTCTTTCAGCCCTCTGAAAGAGTTGGCTTCATCTAGCATAGGAAGAAATAGATTCTTGAAGAAGTTAACTTACTAAAGTTTGCCCAGCTAGAAAGTAATCTAACCCTACTTTGTTGGAGTCCAGGGTTCGGGATCTTAACTGCTTCTCTGCACAGTACTTTGTTTAGGGACAGGAGTTGTCAAACTAAGATTTTTTTTTTTTTTCACTTGCATCGTTAGCCTCAAAGTGAATGCATCACTACCAGGTGGAGAAGATTATCCTACAGGGATTATTTCCTCACTCAATCTATCAAGTTCAGTCAGTTGGTTTTACTTTAAACTGTAAAAAACATACCAGAATCAAACATTCTGGCTTCCCACAGGTGCATGAAAGCAAACAGGTGGCGTCATTGGAAGGCATTGGTGACTAGGTGAAATGTCATCCAACACAATGTTTCATAAAGACGGTGTTTCATAAAGACATAGGCTGATTTTGCCAACAGTTTCACTTCCCTAACTCTTATCTAATGTCACTATCCTCCCTTCACAGTGGGAATAATATAATGCTTTTTTCATCCAGAGAGCTGGAAGTTTTACTGGTTGTCATTGTATTTATCAAATATGATGACTGTTCTAATATCTTATCGCTTCCTTTAAGAAATCTATTACTCAATTTAAAAGATACAGGATAGAATAATGCAATTTATAAAATAACCAAAACACGTCCTAAATTCCACTATTGTAATAGTAACCTCGCTTCTTAAACAATAGATGCTAGTATTCTTAGTATCAATGTCTTTTATTTTATCCTGTAGGAAATTATTCACTTGTACAAATAAAATAGAACTACTCGGGATTTTTAAAAATGATCCTTCCCTCCTTCATTTTGGGTAATATTTGAAGAACCATTGTTCAGGAGAAAATACCGTGGATGTAGACAAAGAGATGTCCACAAGATTCATGGGGACAAAGGAAACACATAATAAAGAAAACTTAGAGTTTGCAAAACAAATAGAACTTGGTAACTGTGGTACCTCTGCCCTGAGCTGCCAGTCTCCTTCCCCCTAACTTTATGAGCAGTGAAAACTTCCTATCAAATGTACCCCGGAAGACGTTTTCCAGGAAAAGAAACAAACCCCCTTGACTAGACAATGAGCAGTTGTCAAGCTGCCAGGGACCCATTTGTCCCTAGATCCAGCTGGGGACTGGATCCACTTCCCAAGCAGCTGTGCACAGCAACTGATCTTCTCCAGATGTGGAACAAAGAGGCTTTCAGCAGGACATATCCTATGGTGAGTGCTAGACAGAACTCAAAGGCTGGAGATGGAGACGGATAGTGTTGAGAGCCAGGGAAGGGTTAAAAAACTCACCCTCTAACCTGAAGAGCCACATTATAGGTTTTCAAACACATTGGTTAGTAGAAAAGGAGGCCAAAATGAAAAACAGAAAATTCTTCGTAACCTGGAGTTTCTAAAGTTTCTAAAGTTCATTTCAAGTTTATAATGCAATCAGCACTAAACCAATGCTGTTTAATAGAACACTTTAAGATAACTGCTTTGATGAGCCCACAGAACTTATTTAACAACTTGCTGCTGATACCATTATGCTAAAACTTGGGATATGTATGAAATTTTGGAAGAAAAAAGGAAAATAACAAACTGTCAGATTGGGAAAAGAAATTGAAATCCAACTATTTCTTCTAAGTTGTGATACTAAGTAGTCATGATTATTAAATATATCTCTTTTACGCCTAAGTTTTTCAATGCTCTCCTCCCATACTTAGGGCACATCGCTAGAGCTGCTAGGAAGAGAGGGCCGAATACACAGCCCCGCCCTTGGCATACGTGGTCTAATTTCAAGGGATTGCTTTAAATAGAATTCTCTGCTAGAGCTAATTGGTGTCAAATATGAGAAGAAAATTATCCTTTCATAGAAGGGGAAAGTCTGCCTTCGTTCAATGGTGTGCCCTGCGCAATGATCGTGCCGTCAGGTTTCACAAAAGCCTCTTTGTACCAAACACTGCTGATGCGATGAATGTGACCACAGTAGAGCCTGTGCCCGCTGTTGTTGCTGAATGTGGACTCCTACAGTGCAGCGCCACCTACGTCCCCAGCTTTGTTTTCTCATAATAACCGCTTTGCGTTTTTGGTACTTTAACAAATTGTTGTAGCCCAGAGCTTTTAAGATCTATGATTAACAGGAATTTTAATATGTTGCACTTTCGAATAGGTTTGCCAAGCTCCTGACGGTTTCCCTAATCACCAGGAACTTACATATCACCAAACTACTCACAAAAAGCCTCAGCTGCAAAATGCATATCCTGCCAGGTGTAAGGTTTTTGTCTAGACCAATGAGAAGGGCTTGAAGGTCACTGAATTCCCACGTGGGGTCGTGCGCCTTTCCAGGTCCTGAAGACACATCAGAAAGGATTTTCACATGTATGCATCCATCTTTTCATTCATTCAACTCCCTTAGTTATTTGGGGCCTTATGTGTGACATCTCTTGGTAGATTCTGAGTGGAGCAGGTTAATCAGAGGGGGACAAGAGAGCAGAATCAAAGTTAAAAATTACATCATCTCTGGAAAAAAACGAGCTGTAGAAGACATTGTGTTAGATCCTATCATTGAAGCGATGTATAATTCCCAAAGAGTATAATTATATTGTAATTGAGTAGGAGAACGTCATTATTCTTTTTTTTTGTTTTTTTT
>NW_012101297.1:99418-100728 GCF_000951045.1 Mandrillus leucophaeus
GGAAGGAAGGAAGGAAGGAAGGAAGGAAGGAAGGAAATGCATTTTTAGATTCTTAGACAACTTTGTTGTGCAAACATCATAGAGTGCACTTACACAAACCTAGATGGTATAGCCCATGATGCACCTATTTTCTTCAGGCTACCAACCTGTACAGCATGGGACTTTACTGAATACCATAGATAATTGTAACACAATGGCTTTTGTGCATCTAAACATAGAAAGGGTGCAGCAAGGGCTAGGAGCGGTGGCTCATGCCTGTAATCCCAACACTTTGGGAGGCCAAGGTGAGTGAATCACCTGAGGTCAGGAGTTCGAGACCAGCCTGGCCAACATGGCAAAACCCTGTCTCTACTAAAAATAAAAAAACTAGCTGGGTGTGGTGGCAGACACCTGTAATCCCAGCTACTAAGGAGGCTGAGGCAGGAGAATTGCTTGAACCCAGGAGATGGTTGCAGTAAACCAAGATCATGCCACTGCACTCCAACCTGGGTGATAAGAGCAAAACTCTGTCTCAAAAAAAAAAAAAAAAAAAAGATACAGCAAAATCCAGTATACAGTATAAAAGACAAAAATTGGTACACCTGTGTATGGCACTTACTATGACTGGAGCCTGCGGGACTGGCAGTTGCTCTGAGTCAGTGAGTGGAGAGTGAGTGTGAAGGCCGAGGACATGACTTTCCACTCAACACTGTTCACTTAGGCTAGACTAAATTCATTTAAAAATTTCTTTCTTCAATAATAAATTGATCTTACCTTACTGTAACTTTTTTACTTTAAAAACTTTTTCATTTTTAAAAAACCTTTGGACCCATTTATAATAACACAGTTTATAACACAAACACATTGTACAGCTGTAACAAGTTTTCTTGCTTTATGTCCTTATTCTATCAGCATTTTTCTATTAAAAAAATTTTTTTTTTTTAGTCTTAAAACTTTTTCTTAAAAACTAAGATACAAACACACACACATTAGCCTAAGACCACACAGGGGCAGGGTCACCAATATCACTGTCTTCTAATGTCTGGTCCCACTGGGAGGTCTTCAGGGGCAAGGCCACTGATGAAGCTGCATCTCCTGTGATCACAGTCCATCTTCTGGATACCTCCTGAAGGACCTCTGTGAGACTGTTTTACAGTTAACTGTTTTTCTATAAAGAGAAGGCATACACTCTAAAATAATGATAAAAAGTATAGGCTATTTTCACGATATCCTATTGCCTGATTGCCCTAGCCAGAACTTCCAACACTATGTTGAATAGGAGTGGTGAGAGAGGGCATCCCTGTCTTGTGCCAGTTTTCAAAGGGAATTTT
>NW_012101297.1:101368-102247 GCF_000951045.1 Mandrillus leucophaeus
CTGCTATTGGTCTATTCAGGGATTCAACTTCTTCCTGGTTTAGTCTTGGAAGAGTGTAAGTGTCCAGGAAATTATCCATTTCTTCTAGATTTTCCAGTTTATTTGTGTAGAGGTGTTTATAGTATTCTCTGATGGTAGTTTGTATTTCTGTGGGGTCGGTGGTGATATCCCCTTTACCATTTTTAATTGCGTCGGATTGGGGAGGGGGGAGGGATTGCATTGGGAGTTATACCTGATGTAAATGACGAGTTGATGGGTGCAGCACACCAAGGCACAAGTATACATATGTAACAAACCTGCACGTTATGCACATGTACCGTACAACTTACAGTATAATAATAAATAAAATTAAAAAAAAAAGTATAGGCTAGTAATACCTACACCAGCCACACTGTTATTTATTATCATTACCCAGCATTATGTATGGTATATAATTGTATGTGCTAGATTTTTATATGATTGGCCCCACAGTGGATTTGTTTACAGTTCTGCATTGTGATGTTAGGACAGCTATGATATCAATAGGCCTTAGAAATTTTTCAGCTCCATTATTGTTTTATGGGACCATCATCATACATATATATAAAATGTGTATATGTCTCTCTTTAAAGATAGCAGATATGGGCCAGGTGCAGTGGCTCATGTCTGTGTTAGATATGAGTTCTAAATTTATCTTCAAAGAATAAATATGTCAGTATGTTCAATTCTTTGCCTTCTACTTTTAAACTTAACTTCCTCGTAAAGCAACCGTTTTCGATTACCCGCTCCACCCTGACTTATTCCTATTACCTGCTCCACCCTGACTCATTCCGATTACCTGCTCCACCCTGACTCGTTCTGATTAGCTGTTCCACCCTGACTCATTCTGATTACCTGCTC
>NW_012101297.1:104152-105031 GCF_000951045.1 Mandrillus leucophaeus
TTCACTGTGTTCACCAGGATGGTCTCGATCTCCTGACCTCGTGATCCACCCGTCTCGGCCTCCCAAAGTGCTGGGATTACAGGCTTGAGCCACCGTGCCCGGCCGAGAACGTCATTATTCTTGAGAGATACATATTTAGGGGTAAAGTATCATGATGTCTATGACATCAAACAATTTGGCAAAAAGTATATACATATGTGTGTGTATATGTACACGTACAGATTCCACTGTGGTCACATTCGTCGGATCAGCAGTGTTCAGGTACAAAGAGGATTTTGTAGAACCTCACAGCATGATCATTGCCACTATATATACATATACACATACACATATGTATATATACGCATATACACACACACATGTATAATGTGTATATACTGTGTACATAAGGTCATGCCTCTCTTAACAATGAGGACATGTTTTGAGAAATCCATTGTTAGGGCCAGGCACGGTGGCTCACACCTGTAATCCCAGCACTTTGGGAGGCTGAGGAGGGCAGATCACCTGAGGTCAGAAGTTCGAGACCAGCCTGGCCAACATGGTGAAACTCTGTCTCTACTAAAAATACAAAAGTTAGGCAGACATGGTGGTGCACTCCTATAATCCCAACTACTGGGGAGGCTGAGGCAGGAGAATCGCTTGAACTCGGAAGAGGGAGGTTTCAGTGAGCCAAGATCATGCCACTGCACTCCAGCCTGGGCAACAGAGCAAGACTCCATCAAAGAAAGAAAGAAAGAAAAAGAGAGAGGGAGGGAGGGAGGGAGGGAGGGAAGGAAGGAAGGAAGGAAGGAAGGAAGGAAGGAAGGAAGGAAGGAAGGAAATGCATTTTTAGATTCTTAGACAACTTTGTTGTGCAAACATCATAGAGTGCACTTACAC
>NW_012101297.1:107637-114830 GCF_000951045.1 Mandrillus leucophaeus
CTGTTCCACCCTGACTCATTCTGATTACCTGCTCCACCCTGACTCATTCCGATTACCTGCTCCACCCCGACTCATTCGGATTACCTGTTCCACCCTAACTCATTCTGATTATCTACTCCACCCTGACTCATTCGGATTACCTGCTTCACCCTGATTCATTCCCATTACCAACTCCACACTGACTCATTCTGATTACCTGCTCCATCCTAACTCATTCCAATTACCTGCTTCACCCTGACTCATTCTGACTACCTGTTCCACCCTGACGCTTTCCGATTACCTACTCCATGCTGACTCATTCCAATTATCTGCTCCACCCTGACTCATTCCGATTTCCTGCTCTGCCACAACCATTTTTCCCACCAAACCACTCACCCTGTCACTCTCTTTAAATTAGCCAATCAGAATTAGTTTAGCCTGCGCAGTCTAACCCTAGCCAATAGGGGAAGGACACAGCTGCAGGGGCCATGTGCCTCAGGGATAAGAACCCCTTCCCCTCTCTGGTCCAAGTGTGCACTCACCATTGCTCCATCTGTAAGGGTGCACCTTTCTATAGAAGTACATTGCCTTGCTGAGAATTAAAAATAAAAATTTATATTTGAGTGCTATTTCTTTTGCAGTACCGAAACTTTATTTATAACAATTTGGGGGCTCCCCTTGATACATTCCCCTCCAGGGCGGTCTCTGGTTCTCTCTAGTGAGGAGGCACGCCCCACTCCCTTGTGGCAGCCTCAGGGATGAGCAATCAGGACCCACCCAGTTGGAGGATTAACCCCAGCTGTCAGCAACGCGGAAAGAAACTGGCCAACAACCTGGCTTAAAGGAGCCTCACACACTGCAGGGATGACTGTGCACAGACCAAGGAAGGAGAAGCCACAGGAGCCGGTAAAGTACTTCCTTGTTAGTAACATTCTAGAGGGCTAAATGTGTGTGTGCATGAATGATCGCAAACGACCGTACTTGTGGTGGTGTTCCTGTGGATGGTGACAAGTCCTACTGCTGGAGGGAGTGAGTGGGTACCCTCCGCGGTTCCATAGCTACCTCATATGGCTTAGGGCGGATCCTGCCACGGATTTATACAGGCAGGCCAACACTAACAGGGGCCTAATGCTCCCTTGTAGGGAGCAGCCAGAGAGGCAACACGAGTGGGAAGTGTGCAAGGGACCGTCAGAGGGGGAAAGGGAGGGAACCGGTCAACCTCCCAGAGCAGCAAGGCAAGACACCGCCTGGTTTGAGGGGTTGAGCCTTCCGGGACAGGCAAGGCGAGACATCCCTGGTTTGAGGGGTGGAGCCTTCTGGAACAGGCAAGGCAAGAGGCCCCTGGTTTTAGGGGTTGAGCCTTCCGCAAATATCAGGGGGTTGAACCTCACACAAACCTGCTGTAGTAAGAAAAATATTCAGAATTCCCCTTTCCTTTCTTCTCTAGGGGAAGAAAGAGTAGCTCTACTCCCACCAGTCCCTCCCCTAGGGGAAGGGGAAGGGGAAGGAGAGGGGTGAACAGCAGCATAAGTGGCTGGCAGAGGAAGAGACAGAGAGTCAAAGAGAGAGAGAGAAAGAGAGAGTCAGAGAGAGAAAGAGACAGAGACAAAGAGGGAGGCAGAAAGAGAGAGAGAGAGTAGTAAAGAGAAAACAGTGTACCCTATTCCTTTAAAATCCAGGGTACATTTAAAACCTATAATTAATCATTGAAGGTCTTCTCCATGACCCTATAACACTCCAACACCACCACCTTGTTGTCAGTGTAAACAAGGTGGTAACCCAAAAGCACTGAGGTGACTGACAACCGGTAGCCTTCCTAATCAAAACTCCTTAACCCAGTAACCCACGGATGGCCCAAATGCATTCAATCTGTAGCGGCAACTGCTTTGCTAACAGAAGAAAGTAGAAAAATTTTTAGAGTAAACTTCATTGTGAACACACCTCATCAGGTCAGAACTATCCTAAGTCAAAAAGAAAAAAAAAAAAAAAAGATAGCGTACTGACTCAAGAACCTTAAAGTATGAGGCTATTCTGTTAGAACAAGATGATTTAACATTAACCACTGAAAATTCCCTTAACCCAGCAGGTTTCCTAACAGGGAATCTAAATCTCAATTACCATACAAAGGTCCAACCAGACCTAGGAGGAACTCCCTTCGGGGCAGGGCCATAGGTGGTTCCTCCCGGGTGATTGAAGGAAAAAGACACACTGGGTATTCAGTAAGTGATAAGGAAACTCTTGCAGAAGCAGAGTTAGGAAAATTGCCTAACAGTTGTTCTGCTCAAACGCTGTTTGCACTCAGCCAAGCCTTCAAGTACTTACAGAATCAGGAAGGAGCCATTTATACCAATTCTAAGTTACTACGGACTGAACGAGGTCTTATTAATAGCAAAGAATAACTGAAATCCCAAACTTACAAGGTTTTCAACAGAAGTAAAGTTTGCTAAAAGTTAAGAGTGTAACATGTATTATCCTAACTTCTAATCTTGTGGCCTTAGACAGTCTAGTCCACAGACACGAAGGAAGTTCGCTTTGGAAAAGAATGTTTTCATCTTTGAGAAAAAACAAAGAGGGGGGGAGAATTTATGTAAAAAGGAATGTTATGTGGTAAATTCTTGTCCTAGAATAAATGAACTGGTTGTTTAGAGAAAGGGATGTTTGCAACAAGTCAGAAAGTTGAGGTATATTGAAGAATTGTCTGTGAAAGTTGTGGAAAAAAATGTTATAAAAAGGAATTTATGCAAGAAATGTTGTATAATCTGAAAGTAATTAGGCCTCCTGAGTGTAAAACTATTGAAGAAACAGTTTATGTGCAAGGTGTGTAAGAAAAGTAAAATATTCTTTTGGTAAAAGGGTTATAAGGAGACACAAGAATGTAAATGGTTAAAAAAATAGTTTGTTTTAAAGGTTTAACCAAGTTTTGAAATGTTAATTGAAAAGGAAATTCTATGTGTAAACATATTGGCTAAGTTAATGGCCTATTTCTCTGAGCACTGGACATTAAAATAAAAGCACAACAGGTTTTTCTTAAAGCACTAACCTGCTCTTTACAAAAATTATAAAAGTTTCAAAAGAGTCTATACAAATCTTACCTTATGGTCAGACATTAAAAATTGGATAAACACGTCTACAAGATTTTATTAAAATTAAGTTTAATGTTAATAACACACTAATATAAAGGTGAAATTTGGCTTATCTGATATAAATATCATACAGGAAGCATGGGCAAATATAAAATGGTGTTTGACTTTCTTTGGTCTAAAAAAATAATAAAAATAGGTGCTAAAGAAAATTTCTCAGTAAGGAGGCACCAAGCACTATAAAGTCCATTGCTGATGTCCCCACATTTAAAACAAAAGATCAATTTCTTAGAAATTATATACTTGGTTTATCTTCCACTTCCCTTTCTCTCAAAACTAAAAGTCTTTTAGCACAGGTACCAGTCCTAGAATTTCTGGTAAACCAGCACCAGCCTGAGGATCACATTCTCATCAAAGGTTGGAAAGAAGGAAAACTCGAGCCAGCCTGGGAAGGACCTTACCTTGTGCTGCTAACCACCGAGACTGCTGTTCCTGCAGCGGAAAGGGGATGGACTCATCACACCCGAGTCAAGAAAGCGCCAGCCCCTCCGGAGTTGTGGGCCATAGTCCCAGGGGAAAACCCTACCAAACTAAAGCTAAGAAAAATTTAATTCTCTTTCATCTATTCTATTACTCTTCCTTCTTTCCTCGTTCTATTGCTGACCATCTAGCTATTAACATAACCAAGTCAATTTCACCTCAAACTATTGCATTTGATGCTTGCCTTGTTTTATACCCTGTGGGAACTTTATTTATAACACCTATAATCCCAGCACTTTGGGAGGCTGAGGTGGGCAGATCACCTGAGGTCAGGACTTGGAGACCAGGCTGACCAACATAGAGAAACCCTGTCTCTATTAAAACTACAAAATTACCCGGGTGTGCTGGTGCATGCCTGTAATCCCAGCTACTCAGGAGGCTGAGGCAGGGGAATTGCTTGAACCTGGGAGGTGGAGGTTGCAGGTGAGCTAAGATTGTGCCATTGCACTCCAGCCTGGGCAACAAGAGCAAAACTCTCTCAAAAAAATATAAACAAATACAATAAAATAAAAAATAAAGATAGCAGATATTGCAAAACAGGAAAAATTGGTGAACCTAGATGAAGAATCTAGGGATGTTTGTTGTATTTATCATGCACCTGTTTGTGTTGTTTTGAAATGTTTTCACAGTACAAAATTAGAGGAAAAGATATCATCTCTCATCTCAAGGAGCTTACAATCTACAGACCAATATTTTTTTCTAATAAAAAGATGAAGAGGACTAGATCATAGGGTCAGAAATTGTTGGTGGGGCATGAGAAAGCTGCCTCCACAAACCCCAACTCCCAGAAGGCGGGACTGTGGCAGATGGGCTGGGTTCGCCTGAGCCCCCACTTCTGCCCAGAGGTTTTAGCAGGTTCCTGAGGACTGGGCTGGGCCCTGGGTGGGCACAGAGCACACTCTTTGGCCCACAATGGAGGCCCTCAGAAGACCAAGAATCCAAATGCAGTAGGAGTTATTAGGAGATAATTTTAGGCAGATAGAGAGGAAAAGGGGTCCTTGGAAAGTTTTCGTGTCTTTTAAAGAAGCTCCTGAAGTGTTTATTTCTTTTCCTTTTTTTTTTTTTTTTTTAGATGGAGTTTCGCTCTTATTGCCCAGGCTGGAGTACAGTGAGCCATCTTGGCTTGTTGCAACCTCCGCCTCCTGGGTTCAAGCAATTATTCTACCCCAGCCTTCCGAGTAGCTAGGATTACAGGTGCCCGCCACCAAGCCCAGCTAATTTTTTGTGTTTTTAGTAGAGACAGGGTTTCTCCATGTTGGCCAGGCTGGTCTCAAACTCCTGACCTCAAAGTGATCCAACTGTCTCGGCCTCCCATAGTGCTGGGATTACAGGCATGCGCCACCGCACCTGCCCCAAAAGGTTCTTGTCTAACAGGAAAGCCCCAGCTCTTAGAGCTGGGCAGGCAACCTTTGATATGCAAATGCAGACCATTAGAAACTAGTTCCACTCAAACATGGTGATTCCCGCTCTCTTCTCCTTGCCCTCACATAAGTCTGGCAACAAGGCTACCCTCCCATATCCCCACATGTGTAGAACATCATGGTGCCCTGCATTTGCATATTAAAAGGCTAGGGTGGAAGGGCCAGTTTTTTTCACCAGGCTATGTGAATGACATGCCTGGTCAAGCCAATCCCCTGAGCCCTATGCAAATCAGACACCACCTCCTCCAGCCTCTTCCTGTACCTAGCATGCGGTGTCTTCTCTCTAGGCTTTGGAGCCTACCTCCCTCTGTCTCTGAGCAGGAGAGCTTCTTCCTTCTTTCTCCTCCCTTCCTGCTTGCCTATTAAACTCTCCCCTCCCTAAAACCACTCCCTGTGTGTACCTGTGGTTTTTTCCAATTTGAGGTGAGATGAAGAACCTGGTGTTCCTCCACTCATTGGAGCCATATCACAAGGTCTCCTGGCCAAGTCCAAGGAGGCCTGGAGAGGGGCCCGTGCTATACAGAGTCCCTCACCTCAGCCTGTGTCAGGCCTTCGTGCTGCAGGTGCACCACAGATGCGGATGTCCCAACAGCACTTGGATGGATATTTAGTGAAGGGGAAAGCAGAAAGGATGCTTATAAATGTAAATCAGAAAGAAGATGGACCAGACCCCCTGCTTTGTCTTGGCTCAGAAGGGCTTTCCAGAAGGCCATGGAAGATGGCATGGGATGCCGCCAGCTAGCCAGATCACACGTAGTGATGTTCACACTCAGGTTGACCTTTCTGACACCTTGTGATGGGTAATACTGAGTGTCAATTTGATTGGATTGAAGGATACAAAGTAATGTTCCTGGGTGTGCCTGTGAGGGTGTTGCCAAAGGAGATTAACATTTGAGTTAGTGGACTGGGAGAGGCAGACCCACCCTCAATCCAAACGGGCACCATCTAATCAGCTGCCAGCACAGCTAGAATAAAGCAGGCAGAAGGTAGAAGGAACTGACTTGCTGAGTCTTCTGGCCTCCATCTTTCTCCTGTGCTGGATACTTCCTGCCCTGGAACATCAAACTCCAAGTTCTTCAGCTTTTGGACTCTTGGACTTACACCAGTGGTTTGCCGGGGACTCTCAGGCCTTTGGCCACAGACTGAAGGCTGCGCTGTCGGCTTCCCTACTTATAAGGTTTGAGGACTTGACTGGCTTCCTGGCCCCTCAGCTTGTAGATGGCCTACTGTGGGATTTCACCTTCTAATCGTGAGTTAATTCTCTTTAATAAACTCCCCTTCATATATACATCTATCTTATTAGTTTAGTTCTGTCCCTCTAGAGAACGCTGAGTAATACGTGCCTCAATGTCAGGGTTCATTGGCCTTCTTATTTATTTTTATTTTTATTTTTTTGAGACAGAGTCTCACTCTGTCACCAGGCTGGAGTGCAGTGGCGTGATCTTGGCTCACTGCACCTCCACCTCCCTGGTTCAAGTGATTCTCTTTCAGCCTCCCTTGTAGCTGGAACTACAGGCACGCGCCACCATGCCCAACTAGTTTTTGTAATTTTAGTAGAGACGGGGTTTCATCATGTTGGCCAGGATGGTCTCGATCTCCTGACCTTGTGATCTGCCCACCTCAGCCTCCTAAAGTGCTGGGATTACAGGCATGAGCCACTGCGCCCGGCCATTCCTTGGCCTTCTAATGCCTTCAATCTATGGGCCACCTCAGCTGACAGTCCTAGACAATGCCCCCATCCTTGACCCTCACAGACAACCTAACTCCAACCTCAGCCCTGCTACCATCTGGATGTCCAACCCCAGAATTCTGTTTTGGTAGATTTGCTCCACCCCAAATGCATGCCCTAGAGCTCCAATGAGGCCTCAGTATAACTTGCAATACGCTGTTTTTTTTCTGAGTCCTAGCTACAGATAAAGCTGGGTCAGGTGGTCCTCAAGGTCCCTTTTAGTTGTAAAAATCATTGGACTTGACCTCTTGCTAACGCCCACATCCTAAGTAAACTGAGCCCATCCGTTTCCTCCTTCCCCTTTCCTTCTCTTGCTGAGTAAGAATTATTTCTTTTCACTGATAAAACCAACCCCTCTGTCATCTGTGTTCTTGCATCCTTCATGCGTCTTCTGGGAGGTTGCTCTATTTATTCCCCTTTTCTTTTCTTTTTCTTTTTTTTTTT
>NW_012101297.1:116185-158132 GCF_000951045.1 Mandrillus leucophaeus
TTTTTAATTACTCCCTAGCACCCAGGTGACCAGTGTATTTTCTGTGGCCTTTTCTTAGCCCACTGTCACTTAAGGGGAAGGGCACAGGACTAGAAGGGGGTTAAAACCGCCGGTGATACTGCCAACCCAGGAACCCTCCACCCGTGTCCTGGCTCCAGGGCTGCCGTTCCTGGATGTCCCCGACCCCAGCTCTTCCTGTGCCTCCTGCTCTACAGCCCAGAGGCAGCCACCTGGGCTTAATGTTCCTCCCGCACTGGCAGGGCCCAGAAACCAGTCTCCAGGGCAAAGGTGGTGGCGTCAGTTACTGCCTGTGTTGCAATGATGTGTGAAAAAATCCTTATGGAATCAGTAAGTGACTCCATCCATCCTTCCTCATTCCATTTACCATCCAGCAAGTAAGACTAAAATTATAATTCAGAGATCTTGGCTGTAAGAATTTTATACCATTCTGGAACCTTAAAAGTGTGTTTCCCCAGAGTGATCTGTGTGTGGTAAGCTGAAAAGTGAAAAGGGCCCGCATCGGGCAGAAGTGTGACCCCTGCAGATTTGTATGTTGAAATCCTAACATATCGTTACTGTATTTGGAGATGGGGTCTGTAAAGAGTTGATTGAGTTCAAATAGGCCATTAGGTTAGGCCCTAATATGACTGGTGTCCCCTTAAGAGGAGGAGATTGGGACACAGACAGGTACAGGCGGAAGACCATGTGGACACAGGGAGATGACAGCTGTCTAACAAAGCCACGGAGACACCAACGCTGATGACACCTTGCTGTTGGACCTCGAGCCTCCAGATCTGAGAAATCAATGTCTCTGGTTTGAGCGGCCCACCTGGCAGCCAGTCCTGTAAGTGGAGCAGAAGATGTGGGAGACGGGGGCTCGAGGAAAGGAAGCCATCCAGGCCCCAGGCCCCGAGGCAGCAGGCCTGAGAGCGGACGGGGTTCCATGGGGAAAGGCCCTGGGAGGCCCCTATCCACAGAGTGTACGGAGTACCCTGATGAGGGGAGAATTACCTTCAGAAGCAGACAGCACAGGCACTGCACCCCGCACAGGGTCACCGGCCACCCAGGAGAGCAGAGACGGAGCCACAATGAGCCGATGTCAAAGTATGTGAAGCAAGAAGAGACCAAGCCCATTTCACCAGCGTGCAGCTGGCCTGGGTGGCGCCCACAGCCACAGGGGCACCTCCCCGCTCCCCGCCACCATTAACATGCCATGAGCCATGAGCATCAGGCCCAGGACACGGCCTTCTGAGCCTGGACAAGAATTGAAGTCATGGATTCTAGACCAGCTCTCCCGACCCAGTTCCAATCACACCAGCATTTGGGCATCTAGAATATGAGAAATCGGAGCTAGCTGATTTCTAGGGTCCTTTTTAGTACTAAAATTATATGGTTTTGATTCATAATGATTCATAGTGAGTCAACAAGAAAAAGGTTAAATTATGTTCTGAATATGCTAGTTAGGAGAAGAGGCAAGCCTGTCCTCTATTGTGTAAATGTTTCAAAGTTATTGGAATCTGAAATCTGTTTTGTTGTTTCCAGATGAAAGGTTCAGATAGGGGAAAATTGATTTTACTGGAGCTTCTCACCCGCCACGGTGCACAATGGGCACAAACTGTACCTGTCTTACTTGTGTTTCTTCTTCAGAGCCTTCTGGGCACAAGGAGATTGCAAACTGCGCCTTTTCAAGATGAGCATTCCGAAGCCAAAAAAACATATTATAATTGTGTGTATAATAGCACTTAAAGTCGACATGCCATATCTAATTCCAGTTTTCTTTCAGAAATAGGATTATCCCAGAAAACAGAAGTTGGGTATTTACAATGCAGTCAGCATCTTCTTTCCTAAGATCTCAGTGCTTTCCAAATACCAAGAGTCTCTCTGTCTTAAAATTATTTAAAAATTGTAATTAATTGCAAAATTAAAAGAAAGGGATTTAGTGGTTGTATCTCTGTTCCCTCCGTCTTAGCTAAAGCCACATGACGTCTTCATTTTTCAATTCATATCCCTCCAAATAGACAAGAGCACCAACACAGCGCCCACAGATACCTACCCGCCTGACCTACAGCTGCAGAACCCAGGGCAGAGTCCAGAGGAGGGAGAGGCCTGGTCTTTCCTGAGGACATGCCCCTCTCTCCATGGTTCTGTCTCCTTGACCCTCACTCACCAGGATTTCCTGGACTCCGAGTTCTTCTTTCTTATGCTTTGTTGGTTCGGTCATTCCTTTCCCATTTTATCCTGAGATGAACAATCACTCTTAAAGGAAAAGAGTAGTTCAAAGAAAAAGAGTAGTTCTCTCAGTTCGAATCCACTGGCACACTCGACATGCTTGCTTTCTGTGACCTCCTGGGGAAGGGAGCACTCCCAGAACTCCTGTTGGCGAGGGCGGCAGAGACCCAGGTTCATCCAGCTCCTCCCTGCCCTAAAAAGGACCTGGGACCTCCCCCAGGTTTCTCTCAAGGGAGCACAAATCCTTCTGTTTACATTGACTCATTCAACAAACATTTGTCAGAACACTAATGTGTTTAGGTAGACTCATAGAATGTTGGAGTTTTGAGAAGACACAAAAATAATCTGGTTCAATGCTTTCATTTGGTGGTGAAAACCTAAAGTTCTGTCGACAAAAAGGGTCAAATTCTGTAAAATATTTAAAGAGATTTATTCTGAGCCAAATATGAGTGACCGTGGCCCATGCCACAGCCCTCAGGAGGTCCTGAGAACATGTGTCCAAAGTGGTTGGGGCATAGCTTGGTTTTATACATTATAGGGAGGCATGAGACATCAATCAAATACATTTAAGAAATACATTGGTTTGGTTGAGAAAGATGGGACAACTCAAAGTTGGGGGTGGGGGCCTTCCAGGCTATAGCTAAATTTAAACATTTTCTGGTTGACAATTGGATGAGTTTGTTTAAGACCTGGAATGAATAGAAAGGGAATGTTCAGGTTAAGATAAAAGATTGTGGAGACTGGCCGGGTGCAGTGGGTCACACCTATAATCCTACCACTTTGGGAGGCCGAGACAGGTGGATCACCTGAGGTCAGGCGTTAGAGACTAATCTGACCAATGTGGTGAAAACCCACTTCCACTTAAAATACAAAAAAACTAGCCACGTGTGGTGGCAGGCGCCTGTAGTACCAGAGGTTGAGACAGGAGAATTGCTTGAACCCAGGAGGTGGAGGTCACAGTGAGCCAAGATCATGCCACCGCACTCCAGCCTGGGCAACAGAGTGAGACTTCATCTAAAAAAAAAAAAAAATTATAAGATTGTAGAGACCAAGGTTCTTTTGAAGTCTTACTGTGGCTGCCGTTAGAGTCAACAGATGACAGATGTTTCCTATTCAGACCTTTAAAAGGTGCTAAACTTTTAGTTAATCTCATTAGGATTGGGAGGGTCTGAAAGAAAAAGATCTAGCTATGCTAATAGAGATTCTTTACAGATGCAAATTGTACCCCACAAAGGACAGTTTTGCAGGGCCATTTCAAGATGTGGCAAAGAAACATGCTTTGGGGTGAAATATTTTTATTTTCTTTGACTGTCTTGTAATGCCAGAGTCAGTTTGGAAAGTAAGTCACGATATATGGATTTAAATAAAATCCATCTGATGAGAATTTATAGTTTGTAAGGCATGACTCCCCAGACTCCTTAGATAGGAATTTGGGCAAGATAAAAAACATCAGACTTTAGTCCTCAGTTCCTAGAGAAGGGACTTGCCCGGTGGAAAGGTTATGAAATATGTTCCTGGCACTACAGGACTGGAATCCAGCCACTTAAGTCCTGGCCTGAGCATGCGAGGGTTCCTGTCTTTTCCTGCTGGCCATAGCTTCAGGAGCGGGCTGTGCAGCTTCATGCGTCAGGCATGTGCTGTTTTCAAACTTGAAGGCCCGCCCTCTACATGCCTGACATCACAGGCGGTAGCTCTTGCACTGGCACATCCGTGGGCTTTGACGAGGACACAGTCTGCTCTTCTGCACATGACAGCCATCAACACTGAGATACCAAAGATAGCTTTGTGTTCCCCCTTCACTCTTGGACTTCCCTCCGGCCCAGGAACCTAAGACTTTCCACACATCAAGAGACCAAAAGAGACATTGCTTAACTTTTGATTTTTTCTTTGAAAAACATTTTATACAATATAACATAAAATTTATCATTTTATTTTTATTTTTTTATTTATTATTATTTTTTTTTTGAGACAGAGTCTTGCTCTGTCGCCCAGGCTGGAGTGCAGTGGCTGGATCTCAGCTCACTACAAGCTCCGCCTCCCGGGTTCACGCCATTCTCCTGCCTCAGCCTCCCGAGTAGCTGGGACTACAGGCGTCCATCACATCGCCCGGCTAGTTTTTTGTTATTTTTTAGTAGAGACGGGGTTTCACCATGTTAGCCAGGATGGTCTCGATCTCCTGACCTCGTGATCCACCCGTCTCGGCCTCCCAAAGTGCTGGGATTACAGGCTTGAGCCACCGCGCCCGGCCAAATTTATCATTTTAACTATTTTTAAGTGTACAATTCAGTGGCATTAAGTACATTCACAGTGTTGCGCAATCATGACTATTCTCTTCCAGAACTTTTTCATGATCCCAGAGAGAAACTCTGTCCTCATTTGCTATTGGCTGCTCTGTGTCTCCAAAATTCTTATGTTGAAGTCCTACACCCCAGTACCACAGAATGTAATTGTATTTGGAGACATGGTCTTCCAAGAGGTAAGTAGGTCAAAACAAGGTCATGGGGGTAGGCCTTAATTTCGTAAGACTGGTATCGGTATCCTTATAATAACAGAAGATTTGGGCCAGGCACGGTGGCTTACACCTGTAACTCCAGCACTTTGGGAGGCTGAGGTGGGCAGATCACTTGAGTCAGGACTTCAAGACCAGCCTGGCCAACATGGTGAAACCCCATCTCTACTAAAAATACAAAAATTGTGGTGGCACATGCTTGTAGTCTCAGCTACTCGGGAAGCTGAGGCAGAAAAATTGCTTGAACCTGGGAGGCGGAGGTTGCAGTGAGCCAAGATCGCACCACTTCACTCCAGCCTGGGCGACAGAGCGAGACTCTGTCTCAAAAATGAATGAATGAATAAATAAATAAATAAATCAACCAGGAAATCTGGACACAGCCACGCCAGGCACAGAGGAAAAACCATGTGAAGACACAGGGAGAAGACAGCCATCCACAAGCCAAGGAGAGAGAAATCCAACCTTGCTAGCATCTTGATGTAGGACTTCTGGTCTCCAGAATTCTGAGAAAATGCATTTTACCATTTTAACTATTTTTATTTAACTATTTTTTTTAAGCCAGCCAGGTTTTGGCATTTTGTTACAGTAGCCATAGTAAACTAAAACACCGTTAAATAATAACTTCCTGTACCCACTGTCTCAAGCCCCTGGTAACCTCTATCGCATAGTCTCTATGAATTTGCCTGTTCTAGGCCCATATAAGTGGATTCATACAATATTTGTCCTTTTGTGTCTTGCTGATTTCATGCAGTATGATGTTTTCATGATTTATCCATGTTGTAGCATGCATCAGTACTTATTTCTTTTTTTGTTGTTGAGACGGAGTCTTGCTCTGTCACCCAGGCTGGAGTGCAGTGGCGTGATCTTGGCTCACTGCAACCTCCGCCTCCCGGGTTCACACCATTCTCCTGCCTTAGCCTCCCGAGTAGCTGGGACTACAGGCACCCGCCTATATTTCCAAATAACATTAAATTGTATGGATATGCCACATTTTGTTTATCCATTCATCTCGATAGATGTTTGGGTAGTTTCCATATTTTGGCTATTGTGAACCATGCTGGGTTAGCTTCTGATTTTCAAAATAAACCAAGATAAGAGTTTAAGAGAAAGAGATACAGGATTTCCAGAGCTGAGTTTATGTCGTAAAAGAGTTTAGAAAATTCATGATAATGTAAGGTCCTGTTTTCTCTCTCTAGACCAGGGAGAAAATGTGTTCACCTTGCCAGCAGCCCAGACAGAGCTGATTTATGAAGACAGGACAATTATAATGGAGCAAGAGTAATTCATGCAGAGCCAGCTGTGTGGGAGACCAGAGTTTTATTATTACTCAAATTAGTCCCCCCAAGCATTCGGGGACTGGAGTTTTTTAAGGTAATTTGCCAGGTAGGAGCTTGGGAAGTGGGGAGTGTTGTTGGTCAGGTTGGAGATGGAATCATAGCAGGGTTGAAATGAGATTTTCTTGCTGTCTTGTGTTCCTGGGTGGGATGGCAGAACTGGTTGAGTCAGATTACCAGTCTAGGTGGTATTAGTTGATCCATCCAGTGTAGGGTCTATGAAACATCTCAAGCGCTGATATTAGGTTCTACAATAGTGATATTATCCCCAGGAGCAATTTGGGGAGGTTCAGAGTCTTGAAGCCAGAGGTTGCATGATCTCTAAACTTAATTTCTAATCTCGTAGCTAATTTGTTAGTCCTGCGAAGGCCAACTAGTCCCCAGACAAGAAGGGGGTCTTTTCAGGAAAGGGCTATTATCAATTTTGTTTCAGAGTCAAACCATGAACTGAATTTCTTCCCAAAGTTAGTTTGGCCTATGCCCAGGAATGAACAAGGACAGCTTCTAGGTTAGAAGCAAGATGGAGTCGATTAGTTCTGATCTCTTCACTATCATACTTTCCTTAGATATAATTTTTGCAAAGGCAGTTTCAATCCCTCCCTTTGAGTTTCATAGCATCTTATTCTTAAGGTGTGGGCTATGCAGATGGGAAATGGCCATCAATCACTCTGGCTTCTTCCTCCTGACAGGGGGCATAGTGGGGGTAGGAGTTGACTCCCAGGTGAGAGGAGTAGAACCACTTTGTAGTTGTCTGAGTGTTTTGAGCATACTTGCATAGGCTGGGCTGGGAGTCCAAGGGTTTTTGTTGTTGTTGTTGTTGTTGTTTGTCTGTTTGTTTTGTGAGATGGAGTTTTGCTCTTGTTGCTTAGGCTGGAGTGCAATGGTGCAATCTTGGCTCATTGCAACCTCCGCCTCCTTGGTTCAAGCAATTCCCCTGCCTCAGCCTCCCAAGTAGCTGGGATTACAGTCATGCGCCAACATGCCTGGCTAATTTTTTACTTTTAGTAAAGACAGGGTTTCTCTATGTTGGTCAGGCTGGTCTTGAACTCTTGACCTCAGGTGATCCACCCACCTCAGCCTCCCAAAGTGCTGGGATTACAGGTGTGAGCCACCACACCCAGGCTCCAAGGCTTTTATGACAAAAGTGTTAGTATTCCCATCTATAGTTTTAGCACAGATTTAAGTGGACAGTGTACTATAAGGTAAATAATGAGTTATAGGATAAGGAGTATAATTCTCAGTTTTAAAAGTAAAGATTTGAAAATATTAGTTTGGAGACCTGTAGTCTATAAATAATTTAGGATTAAGTCTAAATTGAAGAAAAAGAAAAATAAAAACTCAAATACAACCAACAACAGGTGTACTATAGTTTTTGGAACATAATTTTTCTCTTTCCAATCCTTATTTTTATTAAAAACAAATCATAATAGGATTGACTTGTTTGTAAAATAAATTTTAGATTTATTATACTTGGCCTGATTATTTGTATAAAGTGCAGTAAGAATAGTTATTTTTTACATAGACTTTTAAATTTTGCTTTGATGGAACTCTGTTCCATAAGGAATCTCAGATAAGACTTTTTAAAGCCGAGTCCTGTCATGGGTTTGTAGCCTCAAGTACCTATGAGTTGAGTAAATTCCTCTTCTCTTGAGCTCCCAAGATAACATGGGGCACCTGGGCCTGTTAGAAAGTGACATTCTTTATTTATCACAGGTCAGGAACACTGTATAGGGACTGTGTGGACAAGGTATGAGGCCGGTATTCTCAAGGAGTTTTTACTGGTTCTACAAGTCAAGTTTGATTCTTTAAAGGGAAGTATGTCATTCTAGTCAGAGTCTTGGTGAAATAACCAGTTTCTCTAATTGTATTCTGTTGTAAAATAACACTTTTATTGTACTTATGTAAATATCCATATTGTCATAAGTAAAGAATGCTCACAAAGGTTTTTAAATTGTGGAGAAATTAGGTAGAGAGAAAAAATATATGTTCTAAATTTTTTTTCACAGGAGTATATTGTATTCAATTGTTAAAAGCTGGAAATAGTTCAAAAGAAAAGTTTCTTTTGATCTGAAAAATGAAAAGGGTCAGCAATGTTTTAAGCAAAAAAAATTTAAAAAGATTACTTCAGTTTTCTATTAGTTTGGTCCATTTAGTTAATTCTCATTCTGTTTGATATTCATTAATATTTTAGTTCTCTATGAGTCCTGAAAGGTTTTTTCCTTTAATGTTATAGTCTTTAAAGTTATCAGAAACTTGTACTTAAGAACACTTGTCAGAGTTTTATAGTTGATTATAAAACAAACTTTTAAAGAGGACCAAATCAAGACAACAATTTTCTGTGGATGACAACAAAGTTTTAGGGAAGCTACGGTCAAAGACACAATTAACAGAGAAATTTGTTACCTCTGTGGCACACAATAATTTAACATAACAATTATAATTATTACTGATGACATATACTGAGGCATATCAGAATTATAGGACTCTTGTATAATTGTGTATGTATATACTAATAAATTTATATGCACATAAACCAAAGAAAATTAAACACCATTTTATATTTTATGTTTCCTGTATGATTTTACATTAAATAAGTCAAATATGTCTTTTTTGGACTTTAGGGGACCTAATTTTTTTTTCTTGTTTTTAACTTAAGTTTGATTTTGGAAGGTTGGTTAAATATAAAGCTTTAAAACACTGGATATTACAAAATAGAATTCTAGGTTACCATAAGTCATTTATTTAGCCAAAATGATAATTTTAAAAAGGGAAAAAAAACCCTTTATTCTGATGGAGAAGAGACTTGGCTTTCTAAGCAACAAGACCCAGTGAATATAGTTTGAGGCCAGTTTTCTCTCCTCTCTTCCCTCCCCTCCCCTTATTTTTGTAGTTTACTTAAAAGGCAAACAAAAATCTTTCAGTGTCTCTCAATATTACGTAAAAATCTTTTTCAAAAGAAAAAAAACAAATGTCATGTTTGTATTAGTGCATCTTTAATGCTAAAGCTAGTTTTTGATAAAATCCTATAAATTTTTCCAGTTTTAATTAGTTTGACCATAAGATTTGTATAAGCCTTTTATAACCCTTTATAATTTTTTTTATTGCAAAACAATGTTCTAAGAAAACTCTATTGTGCTTTTATTCAAATGTCCAATTTAAGGGAGAACTGAATGATGTCAGTTTAACTTTAGTCAATACGTTCACACACAGAATCTTTTACAACTAATTTTTAATTAACCTTCCATAGCTTGTTCAAACCTTTAGATTTTGCCTACCCTGCTTAAAACAATCCTTTAAGTCTCTAAACTGAGGCAAGAAATTCACACTCCCAGATCTTTTTATAATCTTTTTTATACCAAAAGTACATTCTGCTTTCCTTACACACCTTGTGTGTAGAACTGTTTATTCAGTAGTCTCAAATAAGTGTTACACTGTTAACTCTTAGCAACTTTATTTTTGGTAAAAAACCTGGTTAGTAAGTGATAATTATATACCAAGTGTGGACATGGGACACCAGAAGCTCTGTATAACTTTCCAGTATAGTTAGGGGGCACAGTCAATTTCACATGTCCCAGGCCTTATTTCATTGTCAAGTAGGCAAGTTATACAGTAAGAGTCATAGTGGCATTTTATAAAGTATTTTATGAAGCATTTAGGAGGCCTAACAACCTTTGAATTGTACAACATTTCTTGTATAAATTCCCTTTCATGAATGTTTTTACAACTTACACAGACCATCTATGACATGTTTAGACTTTCTGTCTTGCACTAAACATCTCTCTTTTTAAATAGCCAGTGAATTTACTTTAGGACAAGAATTTACAGACAAGATATTTTCTTATATAAAATCTCTTTTCATCATAACCCTTTTTTTTGTATATTTAGGGAGCATGGTTAATTCTACATTTCTCTAGGCCTTATCTAGAATTTAATGGCTTCAAGGTAGATAAATTAAACAATTTTTGAAAGTCAAAGAAACAGTTTATGACTTTAAAGCATTTAGTAAACTTAATATCTGACCTAATTTAGACCAAATATCTAAATTTTGAAGATGTTTTTATTTTACCAATGATCTTTAAAACTGGTTTTATTTCTGAAAGATTATTAAAATCATATGAACCAAAAGGCATTAGTTTTAATTTTCCTGACAAAATATTTAAGTGTTTCTTTCTTTAAGCCAATTGATTAGAGCTCTTTTATATAAACAATACATACACAACACATATAAATACAGACAGAAGATCCAGTAGTTGTAAGATTGTTTTCATTTGCCAGTTCTTTAAAGTTTCTTAATTGGATTACTGGTTTCAGGGTGGAGCCCTTCAAGGGACAGGGTCAGGAGAGCCTATGGTTTTTAGGGGATAATAAGTAGGCACAGCTGGAAGGGAAGAAAAAAATCCCCAAAGTTAAGGGTCCCATTTTTATATTGTATCCCGGAGCCTAAAAAAGAGGGAAATGCCATTACACACCAAGGCTAAAACTTCTGCCATAATGTAAAGAAATTGCTGATGCTCCCAAAAGTCACAGAAAAAAAATGTTAGGTAACATAATATCAAACCAACCAAAGCCTTAGATTTTGAGAGAAATTTATCTGCTTCCAACTTACAGGGTTCCATGAGGAAAACAGGTTTTTTTGGTTTGTATTTTGTTTTTTCCAGAATGGAAGTTGTTAGAAATTATCTTAAGTTTTCTCATGTGGGCATCAAGAGAGCAAAATGGAGAAATAATTCAGTTGACTGAGAAGAAAAACAAACAAATAAAAACTTTTTCTTAAAAACAACCAAGATCCAAGAAGAGAGAGAGAGAGAAAGAGAAAGCCCTTTAAAAAAAAATAGAGAGAGAGTGCTTGGATATCTGTTTTTAATTAAGCTGATTTTAACCATAGAGCTCTTTTAATTTTTTAAAAAATTTCTTATTATCAGACTCTAGTCAGGATAGGCAATCAATATTTCTGACTTTTGAACTTTGCCATAGGTAACCTCTTGTGTGAAATTGGTAAGACTTTGTTTTGTTTTGTTTTGAGATAGAGTCTCACTCTGTTGCCCAGGCTGGTGTGCAGTGGTGCAATCTCAGCTCATTGCAACCTCCGCCTCCCAGGCTCAAGTGATTCTGCCTCAGCCTCCCGAGTAGCTGGGATTACAGGCATAAGCCATCACACCTGGCTAATTTTTGTATTTTTAGTAGAAATGGGGTTTCACTATGTTGGTCAGGCTGGTCTCAAACTCCTGACCTTGTGATCCGCCCGTCTTGGCCTCCCAAAGTGCTGGGATTACAGGCGTGAGTCACGGCGCCTGGCCGAAATTAGTAAGTTTTAAATAAGGTTATTACCTAACCAGGGACACATAAGGTCTCCCAAAGAAATAGTAAGCAGTTTTGTTTCTTTTCTTTTTTAAAATTAAAATCATTTTGAGAATCTTCCCAAAAGTAGTTCAGAGAAAGGAAAATTCAAGACAGGAAATCAAAAGCTTCCCATGACAGGAAAAGAATCAATAAATGGCAAAAAGTTACACAAATGACAAAACAGAAAGGACTCATTCTCTAAGCCAAGAACTGAATCGGAGCCACCTGTCAGAAGACAAAGCCTTGGCTACTGAGCTACAGAATTGAGTGGGGTTTGTTGTTCACTCCGGAAGGAGCCTAGAGGAGTCCATTTCAAGCTTGCAAAGGCTTTTAACTGTTCAAGATGATTTTTAGGGCTATGACATTAACCCCAAAATTCCAGTCCTCTGGATGGCAGAGACTAAGGTATCCCATGTGGTCACATGGTTAAGCTCTGAAGGACATAAAACAAAGAGAAACTTCATCCGGTTTTGGTTTCATGGACCCCCAGTAAAGTTTGTAACTGACCAACCTGCCAGGCTGACTTGAAAAGCAGGCTTATAGGGGTTCTATGTTCACATTTTATCTTGTGATAACCCTCTCTCTATTACAGAACAACACAGAAAGGCGAGTTCATAGCACAAAGTATCCAGGTTTGTTATACCCCAAGACTAGTCTCACAAATCCTTCGTTTCTATTAATCAAATGTTTCCAGAGGAGACAAACAGTGATGTTTACCATTTACACTGAAATACACACACATACACATGCAGAGAGAGAGAGAGAAGGATACCAGAAATTGGCTGGTAAGACATTCTTACCCTTTTTGCCAGCATACTAGATTTCCAGGTTCCCTTTCTCCGCAGCTTCCGGAAGAACAAAGGGGCTTTTGATTACCTTGTTCCCTGTTTCTTAGTTCTGGGGGTCAAGCCACTTTACAAAAAAAAACAAAATTCACCATTTTCTGTTTTATGGAACCTTAGGCAAAAGATTCTTAATTTTGCAAGATGCTGCCCAGCAGGCTATGGGGAACCAAATTAACATTTTCCCTCCCAGTAAAAGACACATAACAAAATACACACAACAAATATAAATAATAAATACATTAAAATAAATACACTACACAAAATAGGCAAAATACACATAACAAAACAGACACTAGTCACCTCGTTCAGCACCCAATATCGACCTGGCAAAGCTTAAACGTTCTCCTGTTGGTCCTTGTCTGCAATTCATTCACAGGGAGTAGAGATAACCTCCAGCCAGGGACCCAATGCCATCTTTAGGGAGCACAGAACGGACAGACAGCCTCCCTGAGTTAGGCCTGCTGGACGTCCATCAGTAATTCCTTCAGGGTTCTCCTCTGCACATAAAAACACACATAGGCACAAGGTAAGATGGCCTTCATGACACAGATTCTAGACTTAGTCTCAAACCAAGAGTATTCCTTCAAACAAGTCTCCTATTCTCCATCCAATTAGATACCCCATAATGGGGCTACAGACAGACACCCTGAGAGGCTACCATGAGACAGCAGCACCTCCAGAGAGGCCAACAAAGCAGGAGAAGGAAGGGGCTGTTGGCAGCATCTAGAATGCTCACCCAATCAGACACCCCACCGTGAACTACAGACAGACACCCGCAGTGGGACTACAGACAGACACCCTGTGACAGGCTACAGTTATGGGATGTTTCCCCAGAATTATTTTTCCGTTACAGTTAAATCCATGTTCATTGGGTCAGCAGTGCCCCGCTGGTAGAGGCCGGTTCCAGAGTCAGCCTCCAGTTCAAGAGAACTAGGCACCTGCTTGGACCGGCCTCTGGATCCATCACCGGAGGGGGGCTACAAAACCATGGGCAGCCACAGGGGCAATCCCAAATGAGCCCCCAAAATTGTAACTGCCAAATGAGTTCACCTTGCCCACTGCCCAGAACCGATGTATCAAGACAGGAGAAATGTAATGGAGAAGGTAATTCACACAGAGCCTGCTGTGCAGGAGACCAGAGTTTTATTGATATGCAAATCAGTCTCCCTGAGCATTCCAGGATGAGAGTTTTTAAAGATAATTTGGTGGGTAGGAGCTTAGGAAGTGGGGAGTGCTGATTGGTCAGGTTGCAGGTGGAATCACAAGGGGTCGAAGTGAGCTTTCCTTACTGTCTTCTGTTCCTGGGTGCAATGGCAGAGCTGGTTCAGATTACAGGTCTGACTGATGTTAGTTGATTCATCCAGTGTAGAGTCTACAAAATATCTCAAGCAGTGATCTTAGATTTTACAATAATGATGTTATCCCCAAGAACAATTTGAGGAGGTTCAGACTCTTGGAGCCAGAGGTTACATGACCCCTAAACCGTAATTTCTCATCTTGTAACTAATTTGTTAGTCCTACAAAGACAGACTGGTCCCCAGACAAAAAGCGGGTCTTTTCAGGAAAGGGCCATTATCTATTTTGTTTCAGGGTCAAGCCATGAACTGAAT
This sequence comes from Mandrillus leucophaeus, assembly GCF_000951045.1. Taxonomy (NCBI): domain Eukaryota; kingdom Metazoa; phylum Chordata; class Mammalia; order Primates; family Cercopithecidae; genus Mandrillus; species Mandrillus leucophaeus. The sequence continues at coordinate 130,053 of NW_012101297.1, forward strand.
TCCTTCCCAAAGTTAGGCCTATGCCCAAGAATGAACAGGGCAGCTTAACGGTTATAAACAAGATGGAGTCAATTAGGTCTGATCACTTTCACTGTCATAATTTCCTTAGTTATAATTTTTGTAAAGGCTCTTTCAAGTGTGTCAGAGGAGACCTACTGCTTGTTGCATCAGCCTCCTGTGTGCAACCTTGACTGGGGGCAGCAGAACCCCCCAGATAGGTGGATATCCAAGCATGGGGAAAATAAGTGCCCCATGTCCATGGGGACCTCACAGGGTTCCCTGAGCCACCAGGACCTGAGTAGGGGTGCCTGGGTGGGGGCCAGGCAGCAGGGATTAGGGCAGGTTTGTAGAGTTCGGGTGATCCTGGGAGGGCTCAGGGAGCAGCCAAATGCCTTCTCTGGTGACAGGAGTGAGCCCCTTCCTCTAATCAGAGGGACAAAGTCATACAGGCCAAGACATTAGCAGCCGTATGTGAGAGCGGCCAGAATTTTTTCAGGGTACCTCCTCAGGGGTCTGTGGGGAGGAACTTCCCAAAGGACCGTGGGCATCAAAGGTGTGGCTTATCTAATTCAGATGGAGAAGCAAGGCTGAGGTTCAAGTTCAAAGAAGGATAGCCAGAAACGTGAAAGTCCTTGATATTTACAAAGGCTATTTCTTTCTTCCAGCCCTGATTCAAACTCCTTTCTGCCTATTATCAAAAGAAAGAACAAACTTGCATAATTTAAACAAATTTAAAAATAGGTTCCCTTTTGACTAAGAGAGATTAAAAAAAAAATTAGTTCCTCTCTGCCTGGAACAGATATGAGGGAAATGTCAGTGGATGGAAATTGCAATGAGCTCCTATGGAATTCTGGGAGATTGGACATGGACCCCGGAGCGATGCTGACATTTATTCATTATTCTGCATCATGGTTTTCTCATCCGTAAAGCAGGAAATGGGGACAGATGTTCCTCACGGCCCCTGTGTGGTTCTGTATGGGGAACTGGTTTCATGGGTGTGGATTTTTTTTTTTTCTTTTTGAGACAGGGACTTACTATCACCCAGGCTAGAGGTCAGTGGCATAATCATGCCTCACTGTAGCCTCGACCTCCTGGTTCAAGTGATCCTCCTGTCTCAGCCTCCTGTGTAGCTGGGACCATGCCCAGCTAGTTTTTTTAATTTTTATTTTTGTAGAGATGGGGTCTCCCTATGCTGCCCAGGCTGGTCTCAAACTCTTGGGCTCAAGTGATCTTCCTGCCTTGGCCTCCCAAAGTACTGTGATTACAGGCTTGAGCTACGGCACCCGGCCCTGTGTGGGGAACTTTTTAATAAATATGCTCTAATACAGTCATTCTCCAGGTACATCACCTGGGAACTTAGAAAGGTAAATTCTCAGAATTCCCCCCGCCAACTTGCTGAGTCAGAAACTCTATGATTTAACAAGCCCTCCGGGGAATTCTAGTGTATTCTAGTATATTCTGAAGTTTTATAGCCACTGCTTTAATAGAAACGAAGTTTGAGTCACAAAATTTGTGGAATAGGGCCTCACCACTTTACTACTAGGCAGATAATAAGGAGTAAATAATACGTATTTCCAAAAAAATCAAAGAATATTGAAAAGAATACATTAGACACATTAGCTTCAGTACCAGAATAAGTAAGTTTTCACAAACAATTTATAAATGTGTAATATTTTCCATTTAAGTCAATAATAATAATTTTTAATTACATTTTATTTTGTAGAGGCAGACTCTCACTATGTTGCTCAGGCTGGTGTCAAACTCCTGGGCTCAGGCGATGCTCCTGCCTTGGCCTCGGAAAGTGCTGGGATTACAGCAGAGAGCCACTGAGTTTGACCAAATATTATTTTTTTAAAGAACTAGCAGCACGGTTAACCAGACACCCCTTTCTGGTTAAATGTGAAATACACAAAAAGTTTTCATAGTCACATAATAATTTACTTATAGAGCTCTATGCAAATTATTTTTCAAAGTTATATCACTGAGTTTTTTAGGGGGATAACTCATAAAACCAAATGGGTTAAGTACACGGGTTCTATAGTTAGTCACAACGTTGTGAGAGTAAACTATTTTTTTAAAGGCAACTAGATAATATGCAGCTGTGTACAGATGTGTTCCCAGACTAATTTTCTTTTTTTTCTTTTTTTGAGATGGAGTCTCACTCTGTCACTCAGGCTGAAGTACAGTGGTGGGAGCTTGACTCACTGCAACCTCTGCCTCCCGGGTTCAAGCGATTCTCCTGCCCCAGCCTCCCGAGTAGCTGGATTTACAGGCACCCACCACCATGCTCAGCTCATTTTTTTGTATGTTTAGTAGACACGGGGTTTCGCTACGTTGGCCAGGGCTGAAATTACAGGTGTGAGCCACTGCGCACGGCCAGTTCCCTATTTTTATCAGTGCACGTTAACATTTATCTACTCAATTCCTCACCAGTATGCAAGGCTGCCCTTTTCTGAAGGGTGCTAGTGGCGAATCCATTGAAAACTCCACTGATTGTGTTCTCCTTGGACCTCTTCAAGATGGAAAGATGGAAGGATTCAGGTGGGGCACAGTGGCTCATGCCTGTAATCTCAGCACTTTGGGAGGCTGAGGTGGGCGGATCACCTGAGGTCAGGAGTTCAAGACCAGCCTGGCCAGCATGACGAAACCCCATCTCTACTTTTTTAGTATTTAGTATTTAGTAATAATTTTTGTATTTTTTACAAAAATTAGCTGGCGTGGTGGCTTGCGCCTGTAGTCCCAGCTACTCAGGAGGCTGAGGGAGGAGAATCGCTTGAACTCTGGAGGCAGAGGTTGCGGTGACCCGAGATCGCACCACTGTACTCCAGCCTGAGCGACAGAGTGAGACTATCTCAAAAAAAAAAAAAAAGAAAAGAAAGAAAAAAGATTCTACAGTGAGCACAAAGGTGAAAGTCACCTTGAATGCTTTTACCAATTGAGTGTGGATGAACTAATTCAGAGCATTGCAGGCCTCTGCTGCAGGAAACTCAAAGTTCCCAAGCAGTGTTGAAAATGCTCAGGCTACTGGGAGGCAACTGCCTTGTCAGGGTGGCCAATGGTTTCCCCGTTGCCAAATCGGACAGTTAACTCCAGTCCTTGTCTGACTGGACGTCTGCGGATCCCTGCCTCCTCTGTAATGCTCTTTACCCTCGACCCAGGGATCCAGGACGCCCTACTCTAGGATCATTTCTCTGCCTCATTCATCACTCAGACGCCTTCATTTGTTCCTTCTCTTCTCCCTCCTCTGAGTGCTGCAGAGCCCGGGTTTCTATCCTCAGACCTCTGCCGTGCCTGCTCTCTGTCCCAAAGCAGCACTGCCAGCATCTGCAAATAAAAATCTAGCCCTCCTACTCATAGTAACATCGAATTTCAGATCAATGACAAAGAGTTTTATGGCATAAGTATGTCCCAAATATTGCATGGCCCCAAATATTTACTTAGTTAACAAGTAAAAATTGCACAAGACATACTTATGCTGAAGAGCCTTCACTATTTGTCTGAGTCCAAATGTCACTGGGCATGCTGGGTTTCATTGGCCAAGCCTATGATGATTTCACACAGTTTCATGGTGATATCATCTATGGTGACTCCTCCAAAAATGTTTATCTCTAGCCTAGATCTCTCTCCTGAACAGCAGACTCCTGCGGCCTCCGGCCCATCGCCACTTGGGTAATGAAAAGGTGTCTCAACCCGAACATGTCAAAAACGGCACTCATCGTTCCCCCAATTCCTTGCCATACTCACAGGTAGTCTTGTCCCCCCAGCTGCGCACCCACAAGCCTTGCACTCAGCCTTGACTCTGTTCTTCTCACACCCCACGTCCAATCTGCCAGGAGGTCCTTGGTCCTCCTGGGCTACCCCAATAGTGTCTCTTGCTGGTCACTGCAACCACCTCCCATTCCTTTCCCTGCATTGTCCTGTGCCTTACATGGTTTTTTTTCTCAACATGCCAGCCAGAGTGACTCTTTTAAAACATTTATCATGCCATGTCACTTTTCAGCCCATCGCCCTGCGGCGGGTTGCCATGTTACTCGGCATAAAAGCCCAAGGTCCTTGCTCTATCCTGCAAAGCCCCTGTGACCCTGTGGTCTCTGGAACCGTAACTCCTCCCCTCTTCCTCCAGACCACTCCCTCTCCCGCAGCCTCCTGGGTGCTCCCACCAGCTAGCATGCTCCTGCTGCAGAGCCATGGCCCTGGCTGCTTCCTTCCTCCCAGAATGCTCTTGGCTCAGGTGTGCATCATGGAGATAGCTCCTGCCTGCCCCCAAATCGCTGCTCAAACCTCACCTCGGTGAGGCAGGCGCTGACCTCATCACCGACCTATTCACATTCCAAACTGCTCACCTCCCAGGACTCCTCCCCAACTCTTCTTTATCATTCTTCCCAAAATATCCATGTCTAACTTATTAGGCAATTTTTTAATTATAATTGTCCTTTGTTTTCAGTCTCTTCTCAATAGAAAGGAAAGCTCCACAATGCCCAGAGTCTGCTGGGTTCCCTGAAGAATGCCAGGCTCCCAGAAGAGGGCCTGCCTCCCCGCAGGCACATGTGTGTGGAATGAATGAATGAATGAGTGAATGAATGAGGCTAGCGCAAACTAAGCTGCTTGCAGGAGACACCTGCTCCTTCTTGGGCACTGGCTGAAATCATTTGTAGAACTTAACCTTTGACTCTTCTCCCCACCTGCCTCCTCAGTGCCTCGCAGTCAAACGCAGGTGGAAGAGGGGTTGCCCTGTACCTCCAGCTAGGTGGGACTCCCCAGGAAAGAGTGACTTCTCACCACTAAGCCACCTCAGCCTTTTCCAGAGACAAGCCTTCTCTAGGCCAGTCATCAGTGTCACAGCTACTTCTTCTTGGGATTTGTGGCTCTATATTCACATGTAAGAGGCCAAGGCACCCACGGGGAGCCACATGCACCAACAGAATCCACTGAAATCAATCTTGCTGCGACTGGGGCTACAAGCACGGTTACTTGGCTCACCACAGGTATTTTTGTTCTTTCTTTTTTGTTTATTTATTTTTTTGAGACAGGGTCTTGCTCTGTCCCCCAGGCTGGAGTGCAGTGCTGTGATCTTGGCTCACTGCAGCCTCCTCCCAGGTTCAAGCAATTCCCCTGCCTCAGCCTCCCAGGTAGCTGGAACTACAGGTGCACACCACCGCGCCCTGCTAATTTTTTTGTATTTTTAGTAGAGATGGGGTTTTGCCATGTTGGCCAGGCTGGTCTCGGACTCCTGACCTCAAGTGATCCGCCCACCTCAGTAAAGTGCTGGGATTACAGGCATGAGCCCCTGTGCCTGACCATTACAGGTATTTTCTTAAGTTGCCAGTTTGAGTTCTAGAGGATCCTGGGAATGTCATGTTTTGGGGGACGAAATAAGAGAGGAAATTATCAAGATTGCTTGCTAAAATGACTTGTGCATCTGGACAAAAAAGAAAATGCAAGGGAGACAAACCCCTGAATCTACTTAGTGAGAAGGTGGAGTAGGGAAGGGGACGTGGTGCCCGAGGCAACAGGCTTTACAGTCTAACTTCCCCGGTGTTAGGTCCAGCTCTACTTACCCTTATGGGAATCCTTGGCCTCTCTGAGAACTTCTTAGGGTTAGGGCCTAACTGTCCTGGAGTTAGGTCCAGTTCTGCTTCCCCTTGAAGGAAGTTCTCAGCCCCTCTGAGCCTCAGTTTCCTCTTCCTTAAAACAGGGATGCTGTATCAAAGAATAGCTTTGTGAAACACAAAAACAAATGAAATACGCATGCAATGTACTTAGCATATGTTTTTATTTGTTCTTCCCAGAACAGAGTATACAATAAACTGCAGAGACTCTCATTCTTTGGGATTTAATTCTTTGGGATTTAAGCCGGCTGCTGGGTTTCTGTGTTGTTTTTCAGCTTTATTGAGGCATAATTGACAAATAAAAATTTGATATATGAATACATTGTAAAGTGCTTACGAAAACCAAGTTAATTAATATATCCATCACCTCATATAATTCCTATTTTTGTGGTGAGAATGCGTAAGATCTACTCTCAGCAAATTTCAAGCATAGAATGCATTATTAACTGTAGTCACCATGCTGTACATTAGGTCTTCAGAACTTATTTTTTAACTAAGTTTATACACTTAGACAAACATCTTCTCATTTCCTAGATGCTGGGTTCTAAGAAAACAATATAACAATTTTCCCAAGAAAAAAAAAAAAAGAAGAAATTCAGGCCAGGTGTGGTGGCTCATGCCTGTAATTCTAGCACTTTGGGAGGTAAAGGTGGGGGGATCGATTGAGCCCAGGAGTTTGAGACCAGCCTGGGAAAAATAGCAATATCTTGTCTCTACAAAACAAAACAACAACAACAACAAAAACTAGAAAAAGTAGCCAGGTGTGGTTAGCTGGGCATGGTGGCGTGTGCCTGTAGTCCCAACTACTTGGGAGGCTGAGGTGGGAGTATTGCTTGAACTCAGCAGTTTGAGACCGCAGTGAGCCTTCATCTCAAAAAAAAAAAAAAAAAAAAGACAAAGAAAGAAAGAAACTCATTTTCCTTAAGAGTTTGCTTTTGCCTTAATGAATGTTACTTAATGTTGCGAATGTTTAGAAATCAAGTAGCAGCTTCTGCATGAAACCTCTGCTCAGCCAAGATACTTTACTGTTCCCACAAAGATACTACAGGATCAGGCTGTAATCTCAAAGCAACGCTCCAGCCAGTGTTCCTTTTGGACAAGTTACATTCATGTAGGACGTGACCTCTTTCTAGAATCAAACTGAATTACGTAAGTAGTTCTTGGCAATATTTATCAAGCTGGTCTTCAGACGGTTAGTATCAAGTAGCAGAGGCTTGATAGAATATATTTTTTGCTGTTAAAAAGAATACTAAACTGTATGACATATTGTTATAATAAGGAAAAGTGTCAAAACAGACCCAGGTGAAAAAAAAAAAAAAAAAAAAAAAAACACCAGAATAATGGCAAAGGTTGTCTCAACAAATGCAAACTATTATAGTGTATGCCAATCATATCACATAGGCCAGGCTTACCTATGATAGTGTTCCTGAAGCCCTTTTCAGAAACCAAAGCTAGAATTCATTTCATTCCTGGGTAACCTGAAAAAAGATATTTTAAAATTAGTATGGGACTGGGAGAGACTAAAATCTGTTGTTTTGGAGGGAGATCTAGAGTTTTCTCTTGGACAACAGATGGAGAAGTTGGAGTGAATACTTTTTCTTTTTAGCTTTTTTATTGAAATCACATGAATACAAAAAAGGGCACAGACCATAAGTGTACACATATCAATGAATTTCCCCAAAGTGCACACAGCCATGTAATGACAACCCCAAACAAGAAGGAGAATATTACCAGCACCTCCAAAGCCCCCTTCCTACCCTTCCCACTCCCCACCCCACCTGCATCTCCAAAAGTAACCACAAAGACTTGTAACATTATCTTGACACATAGACCCGTTGTCCCCAGTTTTAAACTTATCTTGGAATCATAGAGTGGTAATTTTTGGTGTCTGGCTTCTTGGGGTCCAAATTATATTTGTGATATATTTTCATGTTGTTGCATTTAGCTGAGTTTTATTCATTTTCATTGCTGAGTGGTATCTTATAGCATAAGTATGCCACAATTTATTTACTTGTTCTAGTTTTTATGAATATCAGTTTGTTTGCAGTTGTTCGCGCTCTGTCACCCAGGCTGGAGTGCAGTGGCATGATCTCAGCTTACCACAACCTCTGCCATCTGGGTTCAAGCGATTCTCCTGCCTCAGCCTCCCATGTGGCTGGGATTACAGGTGTGTGCCACGATACCCAGCTAATTTTTTTGTATTTTTAGTAGAGATGGGTTTTTGCCATGTTGACCAGGCTGGTCTTGTACTCTTGACCTCAAGTGATCTGCCCGCTTTGGCCTCCCAAAGTGTTGGGATGACAGGCGTCAGCCATAATGCCCGGTCCAGTGCTGTTTTTAATGGTGTGTTCTTAAATGTGGAAGTGCCAGGTCACAGGTATGCCTATCTTCACTTTAGGAGAACCTGTTCCATGACTTTCCCATACAAGTTGCATTGCTTTACTTTGCTCCAGCAGTGTGAACTCCTGTTGCTTCACATTCCTGTCAACAGCAGGTGTATTTCATCTTTTGTATTTGAACATTTCTGATGGATGTGTTCAAGTGACGCTGACCATCTTTTCAAATGTTTGCTGGTGGCTGGGTGCTGTGGCTCACGTCTGTCATCCCAGCACTTTGGGAGGCCAAGGTGGGTGGATCACTTGAGGTCAGGAGTTCACGACCAGCCTGGCCAACATGGTGAAACCCCATCTCTACTCAAAATACAAAAATTAGCCAGATGTGGTGGTGAGCACCTGTAATCCCAGCTACTTGGGAGATTGAGGCAGGAGAATTGCTTGAAGCTAGGAGGTGGAGGTTGCAGTGAGCCGAGATCACACCACTGCACTCCAGCCTGGGTGACAGAGCAAGACTCCGTCTCCAAGAAAGAAGAAAAAGAAAGAAAGAAAGAAGGAAAGAAAGAAAGAAAAGGAAGGAAGGAAGGAATGGAGGGAGGGAGGAAGGGAAGGAAGGAAGGAAGGAATGGAGGGAGGGAGGGAAGGAAGGAAGGAATGGAGGGAGGGAGGGAAGGAAGGAAGGAAGGAAGGAAATAAGATAGATAAAACTAACACTTAGAAAGTCCTTAAGCTTCACATGTAAGGTACAAAAATTAAAATTGGTATTCATCAAAATTGTAAAATTTTCAAAACATTTTTCAGGCATTAGCAAAGTGGTGACGAGTATTGGTACATTCAGTAATGCATGTAATTAGTCACAAAACCCTCTTCTTCTGGGACTTCATCTTAGAAATTTAGCCAAAAGAAGAAAAGTGTGTGTGTTGTCGTGGTGGTGTACTATAGAGGTAAAGTATATGATCTTCTGAGTTAGGCACACTGGACTTGAAATCCAGCCTCTGATATTTACTAGCTAACCTGGAGGAAGTGACAAAACAAAGCTAAGCTTCAGGTCCTCATTTATAAAATAGAAAAAAAATATATCTGACACAAAGTTCTTAGTGCCCATTACATAGAAGCTAGTGCCACTGAAGAATGAGCCACAGTAGGTAAAGACTGGCCATGCACAATATCCCACAGGAGGGCAATTAAGAAAAATACTACATGCTAAGTAGGTAGAATACTTGAAAAATATCAAGAAGATAATTAGGACAATTCTGGTAAGTAAATGTGTTTAGGTTGTGCTAGGTAAAAATATGGTAACAGTTTTATATATCCACTATGGTTATAGCTAAATAAAGTATGCATGCATATAGAGAAAGACTAAAAAAGAATGTGATAAAGAAAAAGGAGAAAGTTGATTTTATGGAGACTTAAAACTTTTTCTTAAATGTATGTATAATATATAAAAATCAAGAATAAAAGTGATGTCTAAGAGAAACTCATTGGAGTTATAGGAGTGGAAACAGAATGTCCCAACTGCCCCTGGTAAAAGGTGACACAGCTGGGTGCAGTGGCTCACACCTGTAATCCCAGCCTTTTGGGAGGCCAAGGCAGCAGGATCACTTCAGCCCAGGAGTTCGAGACATGACTGGACAACATGGTGATACTTCGTCTCTACAAAACAAAATTTAAAAATTAGCCAGGTATGTTGGCTCATATTTGTAGTCCCACCTACTCAGGAGGCTGAGGAGGGACAATTGCTTGAGCCGAGGAAATTAAGGCGGCAGTGAGCCGTGATTGTGCCACTGCACTCTAGCCTGGGCAACAGAGAGAGGCCCTGTCTCAAAAAAAAAAAAAAAAAAAAAAAAAAAAGACTCAAGTGATAATGTTCACTCATTCAATTAGCATTTATTGGACTCTGTTGTTCCAGATCTTTGAAAACAAGTATCTTGCCCTCACAAACTAGTAGGGAATAAACATAAAAATCAATTAAATTCCATTGTGTGAAATGCATTAAAAGAGATAATACAAGGCAACCCTGTCTTTGACAGGAGCTGGGCTGATGGCTTCCTGGAGGGGATGGTAAGCTAGTCTTAAAGGCTATGGGAGGTTAGCCAGCTGATGAGGGGTGAGGTAAGGGTGGTCCTTGGAAAAGTATGTGCTGTGATTTGAACGTTCCCACAAAATTCATGTTGACATTTAACTGGCAACGTAACAGAACTAGAAGGTGGGACCTTGAAGAAGTGATTAGGTCATGAGGGCTATGGTCTCACAAATGGATTAATGCTGTTTTACGGGGAGTGAGTTTGCTATCACGGTAGTGGGATACTGATAAAAGGATAAGTTTGGTCCTCATTTTCTCTCTGTCTCTCGTGCATGCTTCCTCACAATGTGATGCCATCTGCCACGGGTTTACTCTCCCAGATGCAATGCCATGCTCTTGGATTTCTCAATCTCTAGAACTGTCAGCCAAGTAAACACCTGTTCTTTATAAATGATCCAGTCTGTAGTAACCGGTTATAGCAGTAGAAAACAGACTCAGACAGTATGGAAAGAGATAAGAGATAAAACTAGAGAGAGAGAGAGAGAGAGAGCTGGATCATGAAACATCTTGCATGTCACTCTAAGGAATTTGACTTTTTTGCTGAAATGAAAAGTAGAAGAGGTTTCTTTGAAGTCATTCAAGAGTAGAAGGGCCCCATACTAACCCAGGAGCAGTGGTGAGGAGAGGAGAGGACTGTGGAGAAATATCTTGGAGAAGAGAATTAACAGGATGCTTTGGGGGTTGTGAGGGAAGAGAATTAATAGGATGCTTTAAGGGTTGGTGGGGGGAAGAGAAGCAAGAGGAACAGGGAAGAATAGAAGATAACTTCAGAGTCATCAGTTGCACCCAAGTGTGGAACTAGAAAATTGGGAAATTAGACTCCAGAGAACTGGCCAAATTGGAACCAAAAAATTTGTTTTTGGACTTGCTCAATTTGAGCTTCCTTTAGGACAGATAAATGAAGATATTTACCAGGTTATTGGATAACTGTCTGAGGTTTAGGAAAAACATGCCAACTGGAAATCTAGATCTGAAAGTTATCTGTATATTAACAGATGGGGTGAAGGGAGGAGGAAAGAGTGGTCATTTTTTGAGGTTCTACATTATTTCTGGTGCTTCACACACTCTGTCTCATTTGAACATCAGAACTAGACCCATGAATTTTGTGTATAAGGAAGGCGAGTCTCCAAAAGCTTAAGAATTAGGACTCTTTGTTGCAAGTGACAAAGCTAGCTTAATGCTAGAATTTATTAAAAGAATACAGGGGACTCTCAGGGTACCCGAATTCAGAGAGGAGAGCAGCATGTTCTCATTTTTGTTTTGCAAAACTCACTTTTGCAAAGGCTGTGGGTGAAAAGCAGACTGGAGGGGGTAAGAGCAGAGACACGGAGGCCAGCTGGGATCCTTTTCTTTTCTGCTGCCTCTCTTGCAAATCAATCTTGAAGCTAAGTTTCATTGAACTAGACATAGCTTTGGCTTTAAACCAAGATAAAATGAGCGATCATGGAGAAAAGATCTCCTTTAACTTCTGCCAACTTTTGTCTGATAGTTGCCTAATTTCAGTGCTATTTTGGGGGGGGGGGGTAAAACGGACTCTCTCTGTATAAACTCAAAATGCATGTACTACAAATGGACTTTTAATGACACTTCGTAGAATGATCATGAGTTTAAGTAGAAATTCTCTTTTTAATCTTTCATGTTGATAGACTTTTGTTTTAGCCTTGCCTTTGGATCTGAAATCCTAGGAAGTACAGTAGAAAGCATTCTGAGGTGAGAATCATTAAACACTGAGTCTGCTTCAGCGCTGCTTCCTGTTACTTGTGTCACCCTGGTCAAGCAAGCCCAGCCTCCCTGGCTCTGATCCATCCTCTGTTAAACGAGGGATTTGGATTGACACAAGTACTTCTCAAACTTTTAGTGAATCTTCTGCGGATGTTGTTAAAATGCAGTATGTGATTCACCGGGCCTGGGGTGGGGCCCGAGACTCTGCATTTCCAACAAACTGCCAGGTGATACTGATGCTGCTGGCTCAGGATCACACTCCAATTAGGCCACCCTCCAAGGTGCCATCATGCTGTAAGCTATAACAGCTACCAAATAAAGAAAAGCATCATGGCAACAATGGGTAACAATAAATATTTATTTTAGAAAACAAATATAGCTTTTTCTTTTTTTTGAAACAGGGTCTTCCTTTGTCACCTAGGCTGCAGTGCAGTGGCATGAACACAGCTCACTGCAGCCTCGACCTCCAGGACTCAGATGATCCTCCTGCCTCAGTTCCCCAAGTAGCTGGGACTATAGGCATGTACCACCATGGTTGGCTAATTTTTGTGTTTTTTGTAAAGACAGAGTTTTGCCATGTTGCCCAGGCTGGTACAAATATAGCTTTACTTTTCTGTTTGTAAAAGGAATGCATGCTTATGAAAATTGTTCTTAAAAAAATCACATACCATGCAATGACAGGAAGAATCATCCCAAGTTAAATACCGCTTGAACTAATGTGCTCTCTTGTCACTTGGCTATGAAGAATACAAGTGCTAGGTTTCACTATTGGCATCTTATTACCTTGTCTTTTAAAATTGGATCGTGAAACTGGTATCCTTTTCAATTTGCTGCCAATCAATTATGCATTAATTGATTTGAATTCAGTTCCTTCTGTTGTGGTAGATTTGCTTCTGCATGGTATGATTTCAAATCGCTCATTGCCTGCATTCAGGACAGGGTAGTTTTTGGGGTCATCTCAGCCAGGCTGAATTGACCTGAAGATGTCTATAAGAGTAAAAAGCTAAGTAAATATCAAGAACAATTTTTAGCATAAAATTCAGTGTTAAGATTCATTGAGATCTAATCAATAGAACAGAAGGTTCTGTAAATGCATCCATCTTATGGGAAAAACTTAGGTCATAACCATTGTTGGTAAAGGAGGAAATTTTTCTTAGTTCCTCTGCACTTTCCCCAATCATATTAATGTTACATGTCTTTGATTGTACTTGAAATGATTGTAATAATAATAAGAGAGCCTTAAGAGTTTGTTGGTCATAAAAACATATGACATTTTAAAACCTTGATTGGATTTTTAATTGACATATATAACTATTAAATATAAGATTATAGATCCCAAATATCAAATTAACTTTAGCATTTACAATTTTCCTTTGTCTCCTCTAAGCAGCCACAATTTCCAATGTAGCACATAATGAGGTAGTCACAGTTGCAAATCTATGTCTGCATATTTTATAACTTGAGAACATTTTTAAACTCAGTATATAGGTTTGTGTGGATACTGTATCAATGTTCACAAAACAAGGCAAATGGAAATAAAGCAAAAATATTGTTAATGTGTAATAACATTGTGCTAACAAAATGGGCAATTTGAAACAATGCCATTAGTGACTCCACTATCTAGCACAACAGTTATACATAGTGTGTAAGTTCACATTTCAGATAAGTGATATCCATCATTTTAAATACCAAAACTTAGGTTTAAAGAAGTTTCTGAGATATGCAGAATTCTGCCTCTCAGTAGGCTTTGAGAATATGTTACTCCTCAGGACTCAACGTGTCATAAGCATCACTGATTATTTTTTATGTCTGTCCTAAACTGCAGAAACAGTTTCAGAAATGCTGGGTTATTTGGTTTTGAGTCCTAATCTTATTACTGTAAAAGTCACACATGTCCATCCATCGTAGAAAGTTCTCCAAAGTGCAATCACATATAAAGAAGCAGATAAAAATCATCCTCAATCTCACTCTCCAGAAGTAATGATTATTAACAGTTTCATGATCTTTTAACACACTGCATTAAGTTTCCCAGAGCTGCCGTCACAAATTACCACAAACTGTGTGACTTAAAACAACAGAAATTTGTTCTTTTACAGTTCAGGAGACCAGGAGTCTAAAATTAAGGCATCAGCAGGGTTGGGTCCTTCTGGAGGCTCTCAGAGAGTCTGTTCCATGCGTCTCTCCTGGTTTCTGGTGTTTGCCAGCAATCTTTGGCTTGTAGACACATCATTCCCGTCTCTGCCTCTGCCATCACATGGTCTTATTCTATGTGTGTGTCTTTCTCTATCCTCTCCTCTTTTTATAAGGACACCAGGTATTATCTATAGCCCATCCTAATCCAGAATGACTTCATCTCAGCTAATTAACATCTGCAAAGATTCTGTTTTCAAATAAATTAATATTGTGAGGTTCTGGGTGAACATGAATTTGTGGGGGACATTTATTCAACCCACTACACACACTGTAATATATACTTATAGAATCCAGAAAAGGGGACCATAATTTATATATAGCTTAGTTCCCTTTACACTTAGGATACCATAAATTTCCCTAGGTCTTTCAAAAATAGAATTTTACATTTTTGTAGGGTGTTTCATCATATGAATATTACATCATTTCCATAGCTAACCTGCTACTTCAAACACTCAGATGGTTTCCAGACTTTACTATTATAAATGGCTCTGATGAATATACATGTTCCCAAATCTTTGAATTTATCTCTGCTTATGTCCTTGGTATAAATTATTCTGAGTCGAATTATTGGATTAAGGGGTATGAACATTTTAAGGCTCATGAAAAATCTTGTTTAATTGAATTCCAGAGATTCTATCAATTTGACATCACCAGCAGAAGAACCCATGGCATTGCATTCTCTCCACTGCATGTTCTAGCTTTTTGAGTGTTGTACAAGTGACTAGGCAAAGAAATAACATCCTTACTTTGTGACTTCTATTTTTAATGTAAGGTTGCCTCTTTGTTTATTGACCATTTACGTATCTTTTTTAAGTTACCAGTTTATGATTTGTAACTCCTTCTCAATTTATTTCTTCTCTCTCCAACTGCCAGTATTTATTTCTTACCATCTCACTGATGAGTATACTGTCCACCCCCACCCCTTTTAGAGTCCACCGTTACCTAAGAAACTATGTAGATGTATCCTCCCTCTCCTTTTCCCATCCTCGAATCACCTCTGAACCTTGTACAAATGTCAATCGTTGCCTCCACTGGGTCTTCATTGTTTACATTTCGCTTTCCCTTCTAAGACTTTGAGCACTTTGGGGCAATGTCCATGTCTCATCTGTGTTTTTGTATCTTCAGCAACTAGCATAGATGCTCAATAAACATTCATTGAACTGAGTTGTTAGGTTGTGACCTGGAAATATTCACGATTCCTTGTATAGATAGAAATAGCTAAATAAGGGTATATAAGGATAGACTCTAAATGGCACTCAATAGTGTGTATAGGGCTGGGCGTGGTGGCTCCCGCCTGTAATCACAGCACTTTGGGAGGCAGAGGCGGATCTCCTGAGGTCAGGAGTTAGAGACCAGCCTGGCCAACATGGTGAAACCTCGTCTCAACTAAAAATACAAAAAATTAGCTGGGTGTGGTGGTGCATGCCTGTAATCCCAGCTACTTGGGAGGCTGCGTCACGAGAATTGCTTGAATATAGGAGGTGGAGGTTACAGTGAGCTGAGATCACATCACTGCACTCCAGCCTGGGCAATGGAGCAAAACTCTGTCTCCAAAAAAAAACCACAAAACAAACAAACAAACAAAAACAAAGCATAGGATTTAATCCATGAATTTTGTATTTCTATGCTAAATTTTTAGAAATAGTAAATTTCTTCTCCCATATTTCTCAGCTGTATCTGAGATAATTGAGGCTGAGTAACATTGTCTAGATAGGCAAAATGTTAGTGATAATAAGCATAATAATAATAGTAATAATGGAATGAGAATGTTAAAGTACTGAGATCAGGATAAAAGTTACAATTGTCCAGATTTTAAATTTCCTATCGTTTCCACTGAAATCACTGACTGTACTTATGATATTAGCAGGAATTTATGCAATTTGTAGGTTTTGAAATAAATTACCATTCAGAAGTCAACCGTGAAAAACAATGTAACTGTACTTGAAAAATCCTTTGAAAAACTCAAGTTTCCACCAAACCTAGAAGCACATGGGTGGTAAAACGTAGTTTGGAAAGTTATGAGAGATGATGACTACAAGGAACTTTTTATAAACATCTTTTATAAGCATTACTCTGTGGTCAAATTTATTTTCACATGGATATTAACACAAATTATTGCCACAAATGGGTTTCTGTTCTGATCCTTTTTTTTTTGCCTCACATGTCCTTTCTCTTCCACCCGGTTCTGCTTCACTCTCCTTCTCTCATCACAGACAAGAAAAATGCCACCTCCCCTAGGACCCACTCCAAACCCTGTTTCCTGAATGATCAATGTCTTCCCCCATCGCAATCAAAAAAGCACTTTCTATTCTGTCTTCATGACACACTGGTTTTGACACTTGCATAGCTCTTAGTAATTCTGCAATGTGCTCGAGCTATTTGTGAGCACATGTATTTTTCCTTTATAGATTGTAAACATCTAAAGAACAGGGTTAACCCAGGAGCCAAGTAAATAAATATATTTTGACAATGGCTGTAATAGTGGACATTTGAAAGGAATACACCATCAGTATTTTGAAATTGAAATAATTTTCTAGAACCTAGCATTTCTGGACTCTCAACAGCCCACCCTTTTTAAAACTGTGACGACACTATTTTACCGTAAAGATCTGCCCAGACCCTCTGTAATACACCTGCGTAAATGCCACGTGCATGTGAGCATGCGACGGTGTGTGTGTGCATGGCTGTGCACGCCTGTGCAGTGGTAATCAACCATGGTGCCAGGGTTTGAAAGCAGAAAATCCATCAATCGACCTCCAAGCTTCTTTCATCCCAGTTCTTAACATCTCAATCTCTTGAGTGCTGAGGCTTATTTTGTTCAAGATGGTTTTAGACTCTTCTGAGTGCAACGCAATCTCCTTCCAGCACGGCGGAGCGAGGAGAGGTGAGGCGAGAGTTTTGAGGGTGGGCATATTGATCCTATGCTTGCTGAATTAAAAATGAGCCAACTGAGGACAATTTCCAGGTTGCAACACAGACGGAGCTAGAGTCTGGGTTGAGGTCGGAGGAGCCGTTAGGGCGCAGGGATGCAACAGGATTTGGGAGAAAGGGGAGAGAAAGCAAGGCCACTTCTAGGGGGCTTTGATTTTTTTTTTTTTTTAATCCTGGCAGCTTCCCGAGCCAGATTTCAAAAGCGATTTCAAACACGTGAGGCCAACTGAAGCACTGCCTTACACTAATTGGAAGGGGAAGGGAGTGACTCATATTACACCAGCTCGCTCTTCCCTCTCGGCAACTGCTAACTTGTAGCTTTAAAAGGAAGTGACATGGGTGGGGAGAGACGTCAGCTGAGGACCACTTTTTTTTTTTTTTTCTTCCTGAAGGGTCCACCCCATGGGTGGAGTCTCGCTTTTTCTTTCCAGTGTTGGCTGACTTACAGCTCTTATAAACTAGTGGCAATTTCTGAACCCAGCCGGCTCCGTCTCAGCTTCTGGTTTCTAAGTCCATGTGCCAAAGGCTGCCAGGAAGGAGGTAGGTGCTCCTGGTGCCGTTCGCAGGCACCTTTCCCGCTGGGTGTGGCTGATGTTTGCATTCCTCTTCCTATCATGTTTTCTCTCCTGGGCTGGATTTCCTTAGGACCTCTGGAAGGGGTAGGTTTCGGGGGAGGGGGAGTGCAGGGCGAGCGGGGGAAAGGTGCAGGGGGCGCCTGGAGGGAGGCGAAGAGAGGCTCTGCTGGTACAAAAGGATCCTCGCTTTGTGCTGGGCCGGGTGAGCGTCCCTTTCTGGGCTGTGATTTCCAGCTGCTGTTCCTGGCTTCATTTACCCACCCACCCAGCCCCCTCCCGGGGCTAAAGCATTTTCTCTGCCATAGACGAAGCTGGGCGCGGGGTGGTGGTGGGGGGAATGTTCCTATTACATATTGCTCTCTTCTGTGTCATGCAACATGTTCTCCCGTCGCTGACGTTTCTATGGCAACCACAGAAATACTACACAATATGCAGCCCTGATATACATTGATTTATTTGTATTTCGTGTCTCGTTTGCAGCTTTCTGCTCTGCTTCTTGCTTTGGTTTGCTAAAATCCAGCCTGGCTTGTGGCTACCCCTCCTCACTTTCATTTTGGTTTTTCCCTATCACAGGAGGGGTGGGGGAGGGGAGTTGTCAAGGAAACAGGCATTGGTAATTACCTCTCTATTTACCTAATTTTCGGCCTATGAATTTCTCCATCATATCGAGGAATTAAAAAAGGAATGCTTTGATGTTTATGTAAGTCTTCAGTGTCTGGTCTTTTTTTAGAAAACCTAAACACTTCTCAAGATATGATATTGATCCTGTGGTAAAGCTAAGGGGGAATTAATTCCTTACAGGAGGTGAGATCATTGAAATAAAGTTTTAGAGAGCGTTGGAGAATTCGCACTGATAAATGTGATATTGCCTGCCCAGGTTTGCCTAAAAGCCTAAATATTTAAAAGACGGGTCTTTGCTCTCGTCTGCACTTCTTTAGCTCCAAATCTTAAGTTCAACAAGTATGAGTAACAAATTAACTGCCCGACAGGATTCTCCGTTTTTCATTTTCGTGCATTGTTCTTAGATGGATTAGCCACGCTATTCACGCTCTTCAAGGTGAGGGTTGCTAGACTTTTTCAAAACTGTGGAAGGATTAACTCATCTGTGATTAGTCAACCACTCTCAGCTGGAAAAAAAGTATCTTGAGAGAAGGGAGGGGGGGGTGTGTGTGTGTGTGTGTGTGTGTGTGTGTTTAGGGACATGGGAGGCAGGCAGGGAGAACAGGCAGAGTTCTACGTTAAAAGGACTACATCTTCTGAATGTTCTCTCTGGGGAGAAAAATTGATACTGAGAAAAAATATGAAATGAGAAAATTATTATCTACTTAGTAATAAGCAAAGTTAATTATAATTAGAATCAAATAACACATCTCTTAGAAAGACGTAGTCCCAATAGGCCTCTTAACAGGTACCGGCTAAACTGATGCTTTTATTCGGTACGTCTAAGGAAGTGTTTGATAAGGGATACCATTCTTCTGACGGGCATCCCAAATAATTAGCCTTTATAAAACAGATAAGTAGTAATCCCATTCTTGACTCTTAAAATTATCTATAATTTAGGATAAACATGTGTGAAGGTCACTTAGCCCTCATCATACCTTCCGGCTGCTAAAGCCAAAATCATTACTTATAAACCTTGAGCAACCCTGCCATGTGGAAGCAGGAAGAACGGGTGGTTTCAATGAGGTTCTGTTTGCTGTGATCCTTATCTAAATATGCTATCATCTATGTCTTATAAAATCTGCTGTAAATCCAGAGGTCCTAAGTAATTCAGGTAGAAAAGTTACCTGAAAATGGGGCAAAATAGCATATGGCAGAAAACAAACTAGAGCTACATAGAGTTAAAGACGAGAACTATGTAAAGGGCATAAAACATAGAAAAGTATTACTAAAAAGAATATGACACTCATTTTGAAAAGCACATGTTAGTACACAGAGAAACGGTTGGATTGTGAGTGTTTGATGTTTGCAAAGAATTCTGAAAAGCAGCCAGGCTTAAATTACTGTTTTTCCTGCCTGTAAATGGTCCTCAAGGGCAGATTTGCCACATGACCTTCCAAAGCAGATTGACAGCATGTAAGTCAAAGTCTGCCATGTCGGTTCTCTTGAGTTTCCAGACTCAGCAATTTCACAGCAAAAAAGCCTAATGGAATAGAATTCGAAGGAAAAAGAGCAAGACTTCCTCGGAAGCATAGCCAAAACAGAAACAACAAAAAACCCAAACCCAATGCACAAACAAAACACTTTCTGATATTCAGACGCTGAGTAGAGGTTCAAACAGTTAGCAGCTTTGGCCTGGGGAAGCTAAGTGGAGCTATGAGTAGAAAGTAAATGTGGGGGTCCCATGGAAGAGGCCGACAGGGGTGACACCCAGAGGGTGAGTGAGTCGTCACTGTATTGGGATTTCACTGTCTGCGAGGCTCTACTGTGGAATTGGTGAAGAAGGCAGCAGTTGTTGTCTGTGCTCTCAAGTTTAAAATCCACCAAACAGCGGTGGCGAAGAGATGAGCACACAGCTGGAAGGAAGGGGAAAGCAACAGCCAGTCAAGGAGATGCAGTTAGTATGAGAAGAACACTAATGGGAGAGTCCTGATCCTGCTGCCGAAGCTTTATAGGAGAGGAGGCAGATGGTTCAAGGGAAGAAGGAGAGGATGTCCTAGATAGCAAAGATGGGTGGTAAGAAATGGATCATGGTTCAGGGTTCTTAACTCCAAAAAGGGAGAGGTCAGTCTTTAGTGTAGAAGTAGAGCAGGTACACTCTGTGCTGGTTGAAAGCGTAAGTAGATGTAGATTTGGGGACGAGTTTTTCTTAATCAGAAAAAGAAAGACTATTAGAAGAAAGACTGAACAGAAGGCAAAATTCTTCCTAATCCAATATTTTTTTAGCTTCATCTTAACAACAAATGGCCAGACTTACACTAGACTGTAAACAGATACGAAACTGGGGAAGAGGGAACCAGGAACTTACCCAGAATGTCATCTTCATAATTCCTGCCATTGCCGTTGTTTTAAATTATTGGATACTCAAATGAGGGTTTGGTAAATGTCACACATGTTGTGCAGTCTCCTTTATTCTGGAAAGGAGGTCCAATGGTTATGGGACAAAGCTGCATTCACATTTCTTTGTTTTTTAAGATGAAGTCTTGCTCTGTCGCCCAGGCTGGAGTGCAATGGCGTGATCTTGGCTCACCACAACCTCCCCCTCCTGGGTTCAAGCGATTCTCCTGCCTCAGCCTCCCAAGTAGCTGGGATCACAGGCATGTGGTACCACGCCCAGCTGATTTATTTTTTATTTTTATTGTGTTTTTAGTAGAGATAGAATTTCACTATATTGGCCAGGCTGGTCTCAAACTCCTGACCTCAGTTGATCCACCCACCTTGGCCTCCCAGAGTGCTGGGATTACAGGCGTGAGCTACCACGCCTGGCCCACATTCACATTTCTGAAAGGTGTTTGACATCTAAATCTTTGGAGAAACGCCTTTCATCACTCATATTTTGAAATATAATCATAATAATCATGTAACATTTCCTAGAGCTTGGGCAACTCAAATTCATTATTCTTTGTGTGTGAATCAGTTTGGAAAGGAAGCGCTGGAACTCTGAAATCTGGCTTCATGCATGGGCTTCGGTCTCCAATTGCTGCCTGGCTGTAGAAAAGAGGAAGCTTAAAGCATGAACTCTTTCTTTCAACAGATGTTTATTATGTGTTTAATATGTGTCAGGTCCCACAGATGCAACTGTGAGCAAAACAAGATACAGTTTAAATAGTTATAATTTTCAAATGTCTAAAGGGTTTCCAAGGGAAACCCCACGACTGGCTGATACCCATTTTCTTCTAATGACTGAATAAGAGGAAATACCTTAAAAGGAGTATAATTTTTTGTTAACATTATCATGGAACAATCCATCCAACCTGTCTTCTTTTCCTTGGCTCTCTCTTGCTTCACAAAGATTTCCCGTCGGTTTCATTATTTGTCTTAACTTGTTTCTCCAATCTAATTTGCTCTACTTCTTCCCTTGATCATACGTCCTACCTTTCAGTCACCGTTCCTTCATCCATTCACACATACATGATACATCCATCTGTCCTCCATCCACCCATCCATCCCTTCATTTATTCAACAAATAGTGTTGACTACCATGTCTCAGGCACTATATATTATAGACATAGCAATAAATGGGAAACTGGTTCTTCCTTAAAGAAGCTTAGGATCTATCAGGAAGACAATGTGGAAACAGCCCCCTAAACCATGGTGGTATGACTTTTTTGGGGGGTGGGCAGGGTCTCGCTCTGTCACCCAGGCTGGAGTGCAGTGGCGCCATCCTGGCTCACTGCAACCTCTAACTCCTAAGCTCAAGCAGTCCTCCTGCCTCAGCCCCCCTCCTCCAGCAGCTGGGACTACAGGCGTGAGCCACTGCGCCTGCCCTGGGGTATTCTAATAGAAGCATTTATTGGCTAATGAAACAGGATGCTTCTTTCATTGAACAGTTTTATAAATCGTTCACACACAGCATAAACTGTGCTGGGCAGGGAGGGATCAAGTGGTTAGCTGTTGACTTGTCCATTTTGTATATTTTTTGTATCTTCCACGCTGGTTGAGCGTAAGGATGGTAAACATTTGTTAGTTAACTAAATGGGAAGAGTGGAATTTCTAATACAGGAGACACAGAGGAAGAGAAGGCTTGTGTATTCTCTTTCTGAAAGAAGCTGAGAGAGAGAATCTCTCAAGATTCCCTTTCGTAGTGAATTACTCATAGATTTCCAGGTGACAATAGCTGCCCCCACATCGACTCAAAGTATAGCATTTTAAAAAAGAAAAACTACCTGTGTCAAATTACATACCCATTAGTTTACTGAATATCCTCATGTCCTTTGGAGCTGATTTCTCATAACACACTGCAAGTCTGTGTCTTGCTCTGATAAAAACAAGTGGGTTTCAACCCCCCACACCTTTCAGTCTTCTATCGTAACAGCAGCGCATCCAGAAACTAGCGGAGGCTCCAGAGACCCAACACAAAGAGCGTTAAGACCTCGTTGCAGCACTTTCTCATGAAACTCTTCTTACTAGAATTGTTTCCTCCCACTTAAGTTCCACCGTCAGCCTGGAAATTCTATGGGCAACATGACAAAGTTCCTCTGGAAAACCACACCCCTCTGCTTGGCTGACCTTGGGAGAAAACATTTAGTGAGTTCTTCTTTTTCTTGGTTATTTTAAACTCAGATGATATCAGCATGATGCTGTTCCCAATAACTCTGGTTGGCACAGGCATCTCTGCTCAGGTTAAACATCAGAACTGCTTCATGGTCATTTCTGTGTAGGATCCTCCAAGATGAGAGGTGCATTTTGAACTTTATGGTACTTTGAAGCCAGACACTAAAATTCCTGTAAGGAGGGGACCAACACACACCAGGGTCTGTTGGAGGGTGGGGCGAGGGGAGGGAACTTAGAGGATGGGTCAGTAGGTGCAGCAAACCACCACGGCACACGCATACCTATGTAACAAACCTGCACATTCTGCACACGTATCCCATTGTGGTTTTTTTGTTTGTTTGTTTGTTTGTTTTTTGAGACGGAGTCTTGCTCTGTTGCCCAGGCTGGAGTGCAGTGGCCAGATCTCAGCTCACTGCAAGCTCCGCCTCCTGGGTTCACTCCATTCTCCTGCCTCAGTCTCCCGAGTAGCTGGGACTGCAGGCGCCGCCACCACACCCGGCTAATTTTTTGTATTTTTAGTAGAGATAGGGTTTCACTGTGTTAGCCAGGATGGTCTCGATCTCCTGACCTCGTGACCCGGCCACCTCGGCCTCCCAAAGTGCTGGGATTACAGGTGTGAGCCACCGCGCCTGACCCCCATTGTGTTTTTTTATAGAAGAATAAAACATTCCTGTGGGAGATGATACCTCAGTCTAGGATATGCCAGGTAACCTGCAGAGGTCATTAGAGACACTGAGGTGACTGGCTGACCTACAGGATGTGCGAGAATGATAACAGCCTGCCTTGACTGAGGGCCTCCTATGTGCCAGTACATGGACTTCACATTTATTAACTCATTTTAGCCTCATAACAAAACTAGCATGTGAACACGCTCATCATGCTCCATTTTACAGAGAGAGAAAGTAAAGATGAGGGAGATTAAGCAACTCAGCTAGATCATAAGAAGGAGCAGAGCTGAGATGTGAACTCAGATCATCTGGGCTCTGCTTTCCCCTGCACATTCATACCTTGCCACGGCATATTGCACAGTCTATCTCCCATGCCCAGTGCAGACCCTGGCACGTAACAGATGTGTAGTAAGTTTATTTTTTAGTTTTGTTTAAAATGTTAAAAGTGAGACTGGTCTTTCTTTTAAGAGGCCAGTCTCATTTTGTTGCTCAAGCTGGCCTTGAATTCCAGGGCTCAAGCAATCCTCCTGCTTCAGTTTCCCATGTAGCTGGGACTACAGGTGTGTACTACCATGTCCAGCTAATATTTTTCTTTTCTTTTCTTTCTTTTTTATTTTTTTTGAGACAGAGTTTTGTTCTTGTTGCCCAGGCTGGAGTGCAATGGCGCAGTCTCAGGTCACTGCAACCTCTGCCTCCTGGATTCAAGCCTGCCTGAGCCTCCTGAGTAGCTAGGACTATAGGGGTGTGCCACCACACCTGGCTATTTTTTTTTTTTTTTTGTATTTTTAGTAGAGACGGGGTTTCTCCATGTTGGCCAGTCTGGTCTCGAACTCCTGACCTCAAGCAATCTGCCCAGCTCGACCTCCCAAAGTGCTAGGATTACAGGTGTGAGCCACTGTGCCCGGCCCCCAGCTAATATTTTTCAAATAATGAACAAATCTCTACTGTGTAGACCTTTGCATGCCTTTCATCCTAGTTGTTAAGAGCAGCAAAATTACTGCAAGAAAAGGTAGTATTTTAGAACTTGGAGAAAAACTAACAGCAGTACTTTATACGACTATAGTTTTCAGGGAGTGTTGGTTTTATTGTGGTTTAGTCAGAGATGGTGGGAGAAGGGAAAGGGCCTTGTGATTAAAACCATCTGAGTGACAATGCAGTACATACATTAAATTAAAGATGAGCTCTTCTTAAAACCAATGTTTAACCAAGGATGGAACTTGACTGAGCAGCTACTCCCAAGGATACCGGTGGTGGCTGCTCTCAGAATTCCCAAGGCGGTGGGTGGATGGAGTCAGAGGCTTTCTGTTCTTCAGTGGACTTTCCACAAACCCACCACTGAGTTTGAAGGAAGATTATTATCTGCAAAGATCCTGCCAGTGCTTATCTTAGATGAACTCTGAAATGAGAATGGGAGACGTGAATTGATCCTAGAGTGAAATTTGGTCTCTTGCCCATCTCCATGGGCTCCTCGTGAGCTGTCAGTCTTCTGTGGTAGAGGTTAACCGAGATGGATGAAATTTTAAAGAACTTATCTGTCCATGCAAGCACATCTTCTTCCCAGGATACTGCAGCCATCAGCAGACAATCAATGCAATCATCTCAGACTGTGTCCTGCCTCCCAGGAGTAAGTCATCGGGCTCATTTCTTTTCTTGTCTCTTTTCTGTTGGGGGAAGGGCAGGTTGCAAGGCGGATGGTGAGCAGATTCTTCGGCCTCTTGTGTGGGTAGCCTGCATAGGAACCATTTCTATGCCTGTGAGTCCATTTCTAGCATCTGCCTCCAGCCTCTGCTTTCCTGACGTTCTCCCATCACCCCATTCATCCTTCATAAAACAGTCACTTTTTCTAGATGATTACATTCCATGACAATGATTACAGTCCTCTCTTCATAACTGCACTGATGCTCATTGATGGCATGGAGGTGTAATCGCACCGTTTGTAGCACAGAGCAGAGTACCCAGCACTGAATGTGTGTTGTGGCTTAGAGAAGAGATGGGCACAAGAAGTCAGGTGATCAGGGTTGCCTCATCGCTGGCCTCCTGGCCAGGGCCTCAAGGGTGACATTCCTTGAGGGCGAGGTGTTTCTCAATCTCCATGTTGAGATTTTGGGCCCAGTAATCCTTTGTTGTGGAAGAGGCCGACCTGTGCAGAATGGGATGCTTAGCCACATTCCTGGCCTCTAACTGTTACATGCCGGGGGAGTCATCCCACTCCTACTTGTGAGAGCCAAAAATCCCCTAGAGGAACAAACTTGCCCACAACTGAGACCCACTGCTTGAGGGGGAATTCCCAGCCCTGTCAGGTACACTCGGGAATCCGGTTGGTCCAATCAAAGCAAACCCATTTCTGAGGACTAATAGGGTCCCAACAAAAGTGGCAATTCATTAATTTAAATGAAGAAATACTTTACATGGGAATTGAAAAATAATCGTAAACCAACTTAAAAGTAGACACATGGCCGTAATGTATTCAAATATTTAGTGCTTTCTGCCCTGATAAGTCTGCGTGGGGGTCATGCTGGCACCACGGCAGGCCGGTGCAGCGAGGAACTGGGCGAGGCTGGATGATCTGACAGGACCCCTTCCACACCCAGATCTGTGCAGACAGGCCCTCCTTGTTCCCCTCCCCACCCACCAGTTTAGGGAGCCTGCTTTCCCAAACCTCCCTGGAGTGAACAGATTAACATATCTCAAGAAGAATCCAGAAAGGTACTCACAAACCTGCTCCCACTGGGGGATTTCATTGCTGTTTCCTTGACCATCACAGTGAGCGCTGCGCCACTGCAGTCCAGCAGTGGGTACTAATCCAGCACCCAGTCCAGCAGTGGGTAGTGATCCAGCACCCAGTCCAGCAGTGGGTAGTGATCCAGCACCCAGTCCAGCAGTGGGTAGTGATCCAGCACCCAGTCCAGCAGTGGGTACTGATCCAGCACCCAGTCCAGCAGTGGGTACTGATCCAGCACCCAGTCCAGCAGTGGGTAGTGATCCAGCACCCAGTCCAGCAGTGGGTACTGATCCACCACCCAGTCCAGCAGTGGGTACTATGATCCAGCACCCAGTCCAGCAGTGGGTAGTGATCCAGCACCCAGTCCAGCAGTGGGTACTGATCCAGCACCCAGTCCAGCAGTGAGTACTAATCCACCACCCAGTTCTCACTAGTATTAATTTGCCTCCTAGCATCCATCCCCACAGTTGCTGGTATTTCAAGCCTTTCCCTTTCCATCCCTGGTGCTTCTCACTTACAGGAGGGGCCACCTTTACTTCCTTCCCAGGACCAGCACCCTGCCCTGCCTGAAGTTAGGCTTCAGCTCCCCAGCCCTGGGGGACTCTAGGGGGTCCCATAACTAGTCCTGGGGGACCCTAAGGGTTCCATAACTGCTGTGTCCCTCCCTTTTGTCTTCCCATCTCCCTTCTCCCTCCTCGCTTTCAGGCTCTCAAAGGTCGACAGAAGTGGGGCCAGTTATTCCAGCTCCCCACCCAACTCCAGAATCCCCTTTGAGTGTTTCTTAGGGAACCCCTATATTCGGCCCATGGGAATACACACAGGAAGCTGACCCTGCGAGTGCCTTTGAGGAGCCTGCTGCCCAGAGGGCGAGACAGAAACCTCAGTGAGGGGTTCCCACAAATGGATAAGATTCGCAGGGCGGGGATGCGCGGGCACACCAGGGGAACGCCTCACCACCCCTGCCCAGTCTGGGCTTCCTGAAATACTTCCTAGAGAAGAACAGCCCCCACGGCAGGTCTGGAAGCGGGGAGTATTGGTCCCAGTGTGCACGCTTCTCAGGGAGTGCCAGAGACCAGAGTGGGCCGGTGGGTGAGGCGGGACAGGGCAGGAGGCTGGAGTTTTCCTAGACAGCAGAGGAACGAGGTGAGCTGGCACAGCAGGAAGCAGAGAGAGGCTGAGGGTCCTGCAGCTCTGGGAGGGGAGGCTCAGACAAGGCACAGGTCTGAAAGCCCGCAGGGTTTGGTAACTTGTTGTATGGACGGTGTCTTTGACGCCACCCTGAGATAGTAAACACAGGGGGAAAAAAGGTCACTTTCTAATGATATTCTTCCCAAATGGTCACTTATCATATTACACTTTATAATGTAATCATTTATGTACTTTGTAATCAACATGTGTTACGCAGCACTTACTGGAAGCTGTCTGCTTTGCATAGGATCTCATTTCAGCTTGCCCCCAGCCCTGGGGGTTGCCAATTATTTTCTCTAATCTAATTTGAAACTGAGGCACAGAGAGGTTAACTAACTCTCCCAAAGCCCCAGAGCTAGCAATACCTGAGCACAGCGTGATTTTATTCTCTAAATATTGTAATAGAATCACATGGACATGCATTTCATATTCTTGCCTTTCCTGAAATTTTCCTGAATTTTCTTTTAGGGTGAAAAGACTTCCCATCTGAGTGAGACGGCTGGGTCCCTCCTATGCTCTGGACACCCCTTGTTCACCATAAAGCGGCCCCCAAATCATGTGGAAATCTGGAAGTTACTTAAGACCAAATGATATAATGAAAATGTTGTGGTGTCACTAAAATCCTCATTTGGCCTCCATCTCTAGAGGAATAATAGGGTTCAAGTTTGAGAGGAGGTCGGGGGAGAGGACCAGAGAAATATTTAAAATGTGCCTAATTCTTTGAATTATTTATATTCATTCCGACTTTTGCCACATTAGGACTGATCTGCTTTCCATTCCTACTGTCTTCCCCAGTGGCTGAACTGTTGTCTTTTTCTTGTTTGGTTTTGTTTTTCGAGACA
>NW_012101297.1:158182-159667 GCF_000951045.1 Mandrillus leucophaeus
CCAAATCATGTGGAAATCTGGAAGTTACTTAAGACCAAATGATATAATGAAAATGTTGTGGTGTCACTAAAATCCTCATTTGGCCTCCATCTCTAGAGGAATAATAGGGTTCAAGTTTGAGAGGAGGTCAGGGGAGAGGACCAGAGAAATATTTAAAATGTGCCTAATTCTTTGAATTATTTATATTCATTCCGACTTTTGCCACATTAGGACTGATCTGCTTTCCATTCCTACTGTCTTCCCCAGTGGCTGAACTGTTGTCTTTTTCTTGTTTGGTTTTGTTTTTCGAGACACAGTCTCGCTCTGTTGCCCAGGCCAGAGTACAGTGGCACGATCTTGGCTCACTGAAACCTCTGCCTCCCGGATCCAAGCAATTCTCCCGCCTGAGCCTCCCTCGTAGCTGGGATTACAGGTGCCCGCCACCACACCCAGCTAATTTTTTGTATTTTTAATAGAGACAGAGTTTCACCATGTTGGCCAGGCTGGGATTACTGGTGTGAGCTACCATGCCCTGCCTGTTGTTTGTCTTTTGAAAGAGAGCCTGGTCTTCAGCAGCTCCCGTATAGCTTTCCTCACCAGGGAAAATGCACCTTCCTTAAGTAGGCGCTTGCAAGGTCACGACCTGGCTGTGCCCTATGACCGCCAGCCCGCCTCCAGCTGCCATTTCCTAAAAATGTTCAGTCTGTCTGGGTAGAGGGAGGATTTACAGCCTCCAGATGAGGGAACTTTCCATGCATGAGACCCTGGAGCTGGTTCCTGCCTCCTTGGGACCCTCCCTGTGAGCCACTAGCCTGGGGGCTCTCGGGGGCTGTGCGGTGCAGCATTGGTGGAGCGGGGCTGGGACGCAGCTGGGCTTGGCCCCCAGCACGGCCCCCTCCGTACCCTCCGTGGGACCTCGGACTCAGGGGCTGTGCAGTGCGCAGCGCTGGCAGAACGGGGCTGGGATGCAGCTGGGCTTGCCCCCAGCACAGCCCCCACCATACCCTCCGTAGGACCTCGGACTCACCAAGACCAGGACTCCTCCCCTTGGTGTGAGTTGGCCTGGCACATCCTCTGTCCATGTGAGTGCGGCCCTGTTTCCTGACCCGGCCAGCGAGGCGTCCAGGGTGGATGCAAAGGTCTTAGCCGAGGCGCCGTCTGCGGGGGCCGCTTTGTGGTGAACAAGGGGTGTCCAGAGCATAGGAGGGACCCAGCCGTCTCATTCAGGCATCTGTGTTGCCGAAACAGGCAAGGGAAAAGAATTTCTAAAAAATTAAACATGAGTATACCATGATATAATACACAACATTTATGTGAGCTTTTGAGATGAAGCAGACGACTTCCACAGTAGACTGTCTGGATACCTTGAGGACACAGCTCCAGACCCGCACAGGCTCCCCGCTGAAGGGAAACCCGTGGGGACTTTTGAGAAGGAAACAGAGCCGAGCGCTCTCTAAGGGAGCCTATCTGGGAAGGGCGGCAGTTTTAGAGTTCTGCCGCGTTCCT
>NW_012101297.1:160013-175143 GCF_000951045.1 Mandrillus leucophaeus
TCCCCCAGTGGTGGCTGGGAATCTTGGGGGTGGGGTGGGGTGGGGCAGGCAGGTGTGAGTAACACCCCCCACCCCTGAGAATATGCCTGCCTTAGCTCTTTTTCCTTCTCTGTCTCTTCTGATGGTCTGATGGGTGGATGGAGGGTGGCTTGGGTCTGTCTCTTCTGCCTCTGGTCACTCACCTTGTTGGGCCTTCCCTTGCTTTCTCTGGAATAGCCCAGGGCTTGCTCTGCTCCTTCTGGCCTCTCTTCCTCTGTCATTCCCTGGAGACAAGGATTGGCCGCCTCAGCTCTCACGGCTTGCTGGCGTCTTTCATCAGCGCTGTTTATGATGTTATCCTCGTGTTCTCCTAGAGGTTTTTTTTCCACTGGAGTTACCTTTTGAACTCGAAACAAAAGAGGCATGTGAAATTTGCCAGTTCAGATCCCAAGAGGCTACCCAAAGGGTGCCCCTCACTCTGAGGGTCTTACTCCCCCGTGGGACTGAAAAATAATCGGACCCAAACCTTCTGAGTGAAGGAAGAAGCGGGGTAGAGCTTGCAGTGGGTCAGAAGAGGAGAACTCAGCCCCTAACAGCCCCAGTCAACCTGTGTCTTTACAGTAAGATGTGGAAGGAGGAACTCTGGGCTGTGGACTTTGCCCAGGGACAAGCAAACCAAGTTTTATTTGCTATGAGAGAATAATGAGGAGGAGGGGGAAAAAAAAAAAAAGAATGAGGTAGTATAGAGCCAGTTGTGGAAGAATTTGGGGTTTGGGGAGCTGACACACAGCAGTGGGCAGCAGCCCCTGTGTGGCGGGGACAGACACAGCAGCTGGCCACCATGGCTGCAGCTCCATCACGCTTTTCAGGTCCTGGTGGCAGAGTCTAACCCATGTTCTCAACATTGCCTGCACGTGAGGATTACCTAGGAAGCATTTTTAAAAGGCCTCCCTGGGTCCTACCTTGGACCAACGAATTCAGGTTCATTTTTTTTTTTTTAAGTTCTATCAATGATTCTGGGCTGAGAGGACTGGAACCTCAGGATAGAAGGAGGGTGACCAGCAAGAAGAGGGCCACTTTGACAGAAAGAAACCCAGAGCCAGGACCCACACCATGGTGATGGCACAATGACAATAATGATGACCACAGCGACATTTAAGATGATACACCAGGCAAAGGTCTACGGATAATCCTCACCACAAGCCCTTGACTTGGAACTCTTCTTATCTCCATTTCACAGATGGGGAGCCTGGGGGTCAGCAGTCCTCAGGGCTGCACAGCTCATGCAGGCAAACTGGGTCTCTGGCCCAGAAGCCCCTACCCAGGGGTGAAGGTCGATGCCTGTTCACTCTCCAGCCTCTCTGGACACGCAGCATTCACAGCTCTGTGCCAGGAAAATGCAGTCAGAAGCCGGAGGTCCACTCATAAAGAAAGAGAAGAGGAATAAAGAGGGCAAAACCAGGCAGAGGAAACCCCCTTACAAACATGTATTCCTAGAAAAGAGGTAGAGCTCAATTACTGACTTGTCCCATGTCAAATGTAGCTTACAAACACTACATGATGAGCTGGATTTGTGGAAGGTAAAATATCCCTCCTTTGGCTTTGTTAATGATGGTGCCTTACCCGGTCGCAGGATAGCAGCTACAGCCCTCTGACAGGTCCCATCATGAGTTAGCCGTGACCTGGGCATTTCCCTGGAGCAGTGTGGTGGATGCGACTGACCATTCAGTTCATTCATTCTGTGGATATTTATTTAACCACCTCTTATGCCAGGTCCATGCTGGGAGCTGTGGATATGATGGCGAAAGGCACTTAGCTCCTCAGGGAGCCTGCTTCATGGGACAGCAGATATACACATGAAAGGAAATAGCACTTGTCAATGCCATGTGGCCCAGGACTGTGCCGGGTCTTTTCTGTCATTTGTCTCACGGACTCATGCAGTGAGTAAGTGGCTACATTCTGTGACAGTGAGCTCCATGGCCAATAGAGAAGGGCCTGTGAGGAACAGGGAAAGATGCACTTGACTATTCAACGGGAGGCAGGGAGGAGAAGGAGCTGGCTTAAGCAGGGTTTGGAAGGATAAACATGTTTGGCAAGTCAACAGTGGGAGAAAAGGGGGAGGGAAGGGCATCAGGCAGGTGGAATGGAATACACGAACTTGGAGCACCAGAGTGAGCCCTGCTCAGGAGATTCTAGAAGGCAAAGACGTGGTTCAGTGTGCAGTGTGCACTTCTCTAAGGAGATTTCCTGACCTCCTCACGGCCTTGCCTGATGAAATCAGGTGTCCTAACACTGACTTTTTTTTTTTTCTTTTTTTTTTTGAGACAAGCTCTCACTTTGTCACCCAGGCTGGAGTGCAGTGGCTCAAATACAGTTCACTTCAACCTTGACCTCCCTGGCTCAAGTGACCCTCCTGCCTCAGCCCTCCCCAAGTAGCTGGGACTACGGGTACACACCAGCACACCCAGCTATGTTTGTATTTTGTGTAGAGAGGGGGTTTTGCCACGTTGCCCAGGCTGAATCCTGTTTTGTTTTGTTTTTCTTTTTTGAGATGTAGTCTCCTTTTGTGGCCCAGGCTGGAGTGCAGTGGCGTAATCTTGGCTCACTGCAACCTCCACCTCCCAGGTTCAAGCGATTCTCCTGCCTCAGCCTCCCGAGTAGCTAGGACTACAGGTGTGTGCCACCACACCCAGCTAATTTTCGTATTTTCAGTAGAGATAGGGTTTCACCATGTTGGCCAGGCTGACCTCAAACTCCTGACCTCAAGTGATCTGCCTGCCTCAGCCTCCCAAAGTGCTGGGATTACAGGTGTGAGCCACTGTGCTGGGCCTGGCTTTTTATTTTCAAACCACGCTGTACATTCCAGGAGAGTAGCAGTTAGTCTTGGACTCTACAATTTGAATTTCTTATCTTGCTTTCCTGCAGTTTGACAAGCTCCTTGGGACTGGTCAGTGTTCATTCCCCAGGCTGGTTCTTTCATAAACGCTGTCTGCAGGAATGAAAGGCATCGCCTATGGAAAGGGCTAAGAAAAAGTGGAAACTCCCGTGTGTGGTGGGAGTAATGGCCCGTCTGTCATCCTAGCAGTTCACTGAAACCTGAAGCAGTCAGAGGCTGCTGGATCCCATTGTGCTTTTGTTAAAAGCCCTGTCCCCACATGCGGCTCTTGGCTTGTTACAGTGGCATGCAGTTCACTTCCAGAGACTCCCCAGCCCCAAACATTGATCGTGCCAGGCAAATGGAAGTTTCTTCCTGTGCAACTCCTGGATGGGTCTGAGAAGAGAGGCAAGAACCAGAGTGTGACTCAATGGTGAACTCACGACTCGGCCCTGGGGGTGCAGCCTGTGCATAGATACCATCGAGCTAGGTGCTGACGTTGTAAAAAGCGAACCCCTGACCAGGAGATTTTCATTAATTTCGGCAGTTCTTAACTCTCTTCCTGAGTTGGTCATATTTGAGGAGTTGCCCTGTGGTAGGGTCAAGGTGCCATGGAGCGAGAGAGTCCTCCTGGGCACGCAAACTGTGCGGTGACCTGGGACCCCACACTTCCGGGTTAAGGCTCTGCTCTCTCTTGTTGAAATTCTTGATAGTTTTTGAAAAAGGAACCCCACATTCTCTTTTTGACCAGGCCTGGCAAATGATGTAACCTTTCCTGCATTGAGTATAGAATTAGTGAGTTTTCACATGTGCTGGTAGTGTGGTACATGTGTGAAAACTCACTAACTCTAGACTCAACCAACTCCAGACTGCCCTGCAAAAGATCGGGTGGCTCTACACAAGTCCATGATCCCCAGCAACTCAGAGCATACGCGCTACGGACAGCCAAGGTCATATTGGGACTATCTCAATATAGAAAGGATGGTTGGTGCTGTTAAAGCTTCAGGGGTGCAGAGATCTGTTATACAGCATTGCGACTATAATTAAGAATAATGTGTATTTAAACATGGCTAAAAGAAGAGATTTTAAACTTTCTCATCATAAGAAAAATAAGTATGAGAAGTGATCGATACATTAGCCAGCTTCATTTAATCATTTCACAGTGTAAACATGTATTGTAACATTATGTTGTACACTATAAATAGGTACAATTTTTTTTTTGCCAATTGAAAAAAATTCAAGGCCGAGTGCGGTGGCTAATGCCTGTAATCCCAGCACTTTGGGAGGCCGAGGCTTGAGGCTCACTTTAGGTCAGGAGTTTGAGACCAGCCTTGCCTCCATGGTGAAACCCTGTCTCTACTAAAAATATAAAAAGTTAGCTGGGCCTGGTGGCGGGCGCCTGTAATCCCAGCTACTCGGGAGGCTGAGGCATGAGAATCGCCTGAACCTGGGAGGTGGAGGTTGCAGTGAGCCTAGACTGCGCCACTGCACTCCTGTCTGGGCAATAGAGCGAGACTTAGTCTCAAAAAAAAAAAAAAAAAAAATTAAATACTTGTGGTAAAATAGTCCCCAGGTCTTTCACATCTAGCCATGTGATTAAACTTTCAAACAAGTCTTGCTACAACCTAGCTTGAATAACGACTCTCTGTGGATGGTGTTTCTATGTTTTTTGGGGGGGAGTGGGGTGGGGAGGAGAAATAAAAACCATCTCCCAACGTATGTAGGTGGTGAAGTCCAAGGCTGAAGTTGCCCCAATTAAGAGAACGCTCCTGTTTTCCAGGACTGTGAGAGGTGATTGCTCTCTTGTGTCAATTTTCGTTGGGTTTTTCTTTCTGTATTTTGCTTGTCTTATGATTCAAGACATGAACATAAATATACATTTGAAAATTTCCACCAAGAGGTGGAAAAGTTTACGGATCCAGAGAAGATAACTTTGTACAAAATAAGTCTAAAAATGCTTGTTGGATACTTTCAGATATTTGGAGAATCTGCCAACCCGTTTGCAGGAAATTTGTTTTCAGATGGGAAAGGACGGAACAGCCTGAAGATGGGAGTGCGGTCGTTTTGAGTTATTTCAGTTACTGCAGCCAAGGGAAGTCCCTTTTTAGGGACGAGAATGAACGTAGAGTTTTCCTCTCTGAACTGCCACTCTCAGTCTTTGAGGTCTCATGGGGGAAAAAAGTATCATAAGACCGAAGATAAGTAAAATTCCCTGTTTTCCAAAGTTGGGAAGTGTAAATACCAGAATTTCCATTCTAGCATGCAGGAGTTTTTTCCTCGTAAGTGTTTTAACATAGGAAGTAATAAATGATCCCATGAAGCCAGCATGTGTGCACCAAAACTAAATCATGTTGAGTTAACCTCACTGATTTCATTGGTACCATTACTGGGTGAGTTAGTTGAGAAAGTGCCAGAGCAAGAGTGATACTGTAAAGTAAACATTTGACAGACTACGTCGTCACATCCTTGTTTATATGATGGTGACCTGGGGATTGGGACCAGGTGGGTTCATAGCTAATGGAACAACAGAATCAGCTTGTATTTACTTCCATATGAAATAGAAGGTGGGACTAAGGCTGTCTTTTCCTTTTTTCTATTTCACATCTCTTTCTCCTTCTTGCCCACATTCCTTTTGAATTTCCATGAAGAAAATTATTTTAAATTGACTTCTTATATTTCAGGAACCCTTTGATCATGTTTTTGATGTTGGATTTCAGCAGTTTTAAAAATTTCTGTCTTTATTTAATTTTTTTAATGGCGTTAATGAGATATAATTTACATACCATAAATTCACCCATTTTAAATGTATAGTTCAATGAGTTTTGGTAAATTTGGTGTTGCGTAACCATCACCAAAATCCAGCTTAGAACGCCTCTCTCATCTCAAAAGTCTCCTCATGCCCGTGGGATCCATCCTCACATGTGTCTGTAGCCCAGACAGTCAGTGATCCAGTTTCTGTGTCTGTAATTTGGCCTTTGCTAGGTATTGCCTATCAGTGGGATGATTCACTGTGTATTGTTCTGTGTCTGGCTCTGTTCATTTAGCATAATGTTTGAGGTCCACCCATGGCATGCATGGAGCCGGGGTTGGTTCCTTCTTGTTAGTAGTCTTCCGTCCTGTGGCTGTACCATCTCTTATTTTTTCATTCACCGGGTGATGGATATTTGGAATATTTTAGCATTCATCTAATTTTAAGTTTACTACTTTTATCCTGATCCAAAGGTCATGTTAGAAACAAGTGCTGTTTTCATTGCCACTTTACCCCCATCTCCAACATCCCATTTAGGGCACAGGAAAATTCTCAGTGAGGACTTAGAGGAAAAGTGAAGACAGCCGCCTCCACACCCATTCGTTAAGGTGGCTGGTCTGCAGGAAGAGCGCAACAGGCATCTCCATCGTGAGCGCAACAGGCATCTCCATCGTGATACCAAAGGCTGACTTTTGGGAAAGCGGAAAGTCTCCCAGACCTAAAACTGGAGAAAAGGGCACATCTATTCTTGACGCCTGTCTTGTGGGCTTATTCATCTCCTAGGCAGAATGCATGAAAATTTCAGTGTTGCCAAACTGATGAACCCATTTCTTTCCCTTCAATTATTTATCTCCCCACTGATTTCATTAATTAATGAAGCCTTTGGCAATC
The DNA here is from genome assembly GCF_000951045.1 of Mandrillus leucophaeus. NCBI lineage: Eukaryota > Metazoa > Chordata > Mammalia > Primates > Cercopithecidae > Mandrillus > Mandrillus leucophaeus. Next base: position 166,508 of record NW_012101297.1, read on the forward strand.
CACCAGATTTCTTTTGGGAACTCTCTTTGTCAGTGTCGACTGCGTACAGGCTGCAGGGACTGGGGGAGCCACCAGACGCCGTCTCTGCCTCCCACGCCTGCTCCAGGGAGGACGTGTCAGCTCTGCTCTGTGGCTATCAGAGGAAGCTGGTTTCATAGCGCGAGTGTCATGTCCGTCACGTATTTCAACCCTGAAACTTCTCCCCACATTTCATGTGAACGCAGCAAACATGTTCATCCATGACACACGGCAGAGAACAGCGCTGCTGGTGAGGAACATCAGTAGAGCGTTTAATCTCAGCTTTTCCAAGCAGCCTCACGGGAAGGAGAAGAAAATGTTTGATCCACTGAAGACTTTCCCCCGATCGTAAGCACAAAGCCTAATTCTTCTAGATGGTGGCGATCGCTGCCGTCACCATGCGTGCTTGGGGTTGATTTCCTCTTGCCTGGGAAACTTAGGGTGCTAGCCAGGTCTTCCTATCCTTCCAGCTTTGCCCGTTGCCTATACTCGGGATCCAGGGTAAGGGCCAGTCCTACTTATGGACCAGTCTCAGAGATCATTCCAGTGGAGGGGGGTCTGTTTTACTTCTTGCAAGTGCTGCGGTGGGCAGTAACATCCTGCCAACGGACCTCGCCTGGACACCTTGCTCTGCCTGGGTGAGGGTGGAACGGCTTTTTCCTGTAGGCTGAAACTCCCCGATTACTGTCTGTGGCTCATTTCCTTCATCTAAACAGCATGTCACTCTATGTGTTGACATGGCCGTTGTGTGGACTGAAGGCTGACTGTGCTTATGTTTTGTCTTCTGTGGGGCCAGTGTTTTTTCCCTTTGTTTTTACATACAGCTTTATTGAGATATAATTTACATACCATAAAATTCACCTGCTGAAAGTGTGCAATGCAATGGCTTTTTGTACATTCATGGCTGTGCAACCATCACCACTATCTACTTTGAGAGCATTTTTAGCACCTCAAGGAGAAACTGTACATATCAGCAGTCACTCCCCAGTCCTGCCCGCTCCAGCCCTAGACAATCGCAAGTTCACTTTCTGTCTCCGCACGTTGGCCTAGTCTGAACCTTTCATATAAACCGAATCGTATTGTATGTGGTGTGTTGTGACGGGTTTCTTTCATTTAACATGTTTTTGAGGTTCCTCCATGTTGTAGCATGTGGCAGTAATTAATTCATTCTTTCTTGTGGCTGGAGAATATTCCATTTTATGGATATACTGTATTGTATTTATCCACGCATCGGTTGATGAACACTGGTGCTGTTTCGGCCTTTGGCTATCGAGAGCAGTGCTGCTGTGAATGTGGGTGTACAAGATTTTGTGTGGATGTGTGTTTTTGTTTCTCCTTAATAGATTCTTAGGAGTAGAGTTTCTGGGTCATATAGTAACTCTAACACCAGAAGAACTACAGCTGGATGTGTTTCATTCACTTCCCAAAATCTTTTCTGAAGTGAAAGAAGCAATGGTATTTTGCAGAGTGGTCTCAGACTTTCAAATCCAAGTTCCTTTGCTCTTTGGACCTACGTCAAATTATTATCACAGAGCTAATGGAGAACTGGATGTGTGAGGTATTACAGGGAAAGATGAAGTATCTGGGAGCAGGGCCCTGTGGTGGTGATGATCTGGAGTTTATCACAGGGAACCAGGGCCTGCCTAGACTTAGTGTATCTTTGCTTCAGAAGGCTGTGTAACCATATCTGGCTCTGCAATGGCCTCAGAATGATAAGAACAGCTTGCCGGGTATGTTCTGCAGTTTGAGGCTTTTTCCTAGTGAAGTCAGGGCTGGCTTTTGTGAGCCCAGGCACTGGATTTCTGGAGCTCTCCAGCCTTGCCAGGATTTGCTTTCTTAGAAACCAGGAAGTCCTGTGAAGACAATGATGTGAAACCCAAACGCAATGGCTTTTAGTATTGAATCCATTTTTGTTCTCTAAATTGAGTCAGTATTTACAGGTCTTTGAATTAAATGAATGTTACAGCTTAGAACCAAGGATTAACAGAGGAAGTTGTAAGTAGCCTCAGTAAATCTAAGGATTTGCTAACGCATGCTGCTTTCCATGAGAAGGACTGAGTGGAAGGAAGCTGGAGGGCTTGTAAGAAGGCATTTTCTCCTCGATTTCCCAATACTTAGTTATTTCTTACCGTAAGCAGAGTAGTGAAAGGACATAAAGAACATGGCCATGAGAAAAGATCACCAGGGCCACGCGGTAGATGCTCTATAGATATTAGCTGAGCGAGTGGCATCTAAATGTATATACGTATATGAATCACTTAATATTTTTTACTATTCCTAATTCATCATCTTATTTTATGTCCTCAATACTGTTATCAGTTAGGCTGATGTGAATGACAGGAAGAAGCTGAGGATCAGAGAAGGTAGGCACCTGAGCAGGTTAGTGACCAAAGAGAACAAGCCATATGACTTCCCTGAGCCTCTATTTTCTTAGCTGTACAATGGGTCCACTAGTAAGTCACAGAGCTTTTTCAATATCAAGTGACATATGTTAACATACTCATGCGATCTTCAAAAATGCAGTAGAAAAGTTTTTCTTTTTTTAAAAAAAGTTAAATATGTTAACCAAGTGGTTAATACTCTTGGTAGAATAATTAGAAAATACAGAGAAGCATAAAGAAGAAAATGAGTATTTCCTATTATCTCACTAACCCCAAACATCCACCTGAAGTGTTAATTGTCCAACCATTTTAAAAAGCAATTTAATATATAGTAAAATCAGGCCGGGTGCAGTGGCTCAAGCCTGTAATCCCAGCACTTTGGGAGGCCGAGACGGGCGGATCACGAGGTCAGGAGATCGAGACCATCTTGGCTAACTCAGTGAAACCCCGTCTTTACTTAAAAAATACAAAAAACTAGCTGGGCGAGGTGGCGGGCGCCTGTAGTCCCAGCTACTCGGGAGGCTGAGGCAGGAGAATGATGTGAACCTGGGAGGGGGAGCTTGCAGTGAGCTGGGATATAAAGTATATATATAGTAAAATCAGAGGTGTGCATGTTAGAATGAGGCAGCAGTTCCAAGTCCAGTGTTCATTACTGCATTGTCTATAGCACTGAAAATGAATTGGGAGTAACCTGAATATCTGTCAGTATGGGAATAGATTAATTTTGGGGTAGTCATCCAAAAGAATACTCTTTTGCACTTAAAATAACTAAAACTAGATATGTAACATTTCAGAATCACGGTATTGAATGTAGAAAGGAGCTCACAAAAGGATTCAAACATCAGTTACATATTGTTTATGAAAACATGTTAAATAATACAGTAAAAGAATAAAAACATAGAAGGAAACGCATGAATTTCAACCTTGGGGGGTGCAATATATTTATTTATATTGCAAATAAAATATTTGTTTTTTTTTTAATTTAAGTAGAGAGATACACAATTTTTTTGCCTTTTAAAAGTTGGATCATATCATATTCCTTATTTTTTTTCTTTTTTTTGAGTTAGAGTCTCACTCTGTCACCCAGGCTGTAGTGCAGTGGCATGATCTCAGTTCACTGTAACCTCTGCCTCCCAGGTTCAAGCAATTCTCCTGCCTCAGCCTCCCAGGTAGCTGGGATTACAGGTTCCTGCCACCACGCCCAGCTAATTTTTGTATTTTTAGTAGAGACGGGGTTTCACCATGTTGGTCAGGATGGTCTCGATCTTCTGACCTCGTGATCCGCCTGCCTTGGCCTCCCAAAATGCTGGGATTACAGATGTGAGCCACTGTGCCCGGACTCGTATACATTTTTGTTGACTCTGTATTGTAAACATCTTTGTGTCACTAAATACACTTCCTCATTGTTTTTCCTGACCCTCCTAAGTCGTTCTGTTCTGACTTAATTGTGTTTTCTTTATTTTTGAAACAGAGTCTCACTGTGTCGCCCAGGCTGGAATGCAGTGGCATGATCTTGGCTCACTGCAGCCTCAACCTCCCAGGCTCAGGTGATCCTCCCACCTCAGCCTCCTGAGTGACTGGGACCACAGATGTGCACCACCACAACCAGCTGATTTTTGTATTTTTTGTAGAGACAGGGTTTCACCGTGTTGCCAAGGCCGATCTCCAACTCCTGGGCCCCAGTGATCCTCCTGCCTCGGCCTCCCAAAGTGCTGGCACTATAGGCGTGAGCCTCTGTGCCCGTCCAGTTGTATTTTCAAAGAATTTCTAGAAGAAGCAAAATTGCTGAATCTTCCTTTTCAGATTTTATAATTATTTTCTATTGACTCATTTATAATTGTTCACGTTTTTTCTAATGCATTGATAATATATTTGACCCTGATGGAGCTCATACCCTAAAAGCAGAAGCAGAATTCAAGACACACAGAATTCATCTGGTTTATGAAGGAATTCCCCAAAGTTTGGGAATTCACAACGTGAAACTTTTATTTACTTTTACCCAAAGTAACCATGAATCAAGCAAATGCCCGGGTTGGAGAGAGGACTATCCCATTACCACTGCAAGAAACGAGTCACTGACTGCCGCCCACAACCCCATGTCAGAGGCTGTAGTTTTGTCAAAGGTAGAGGCCTCGTCACGCCCTCTACTGCTGCACACATTCCAGTCCTGGCACTTCAGTTATAACCATTAACCCACTCATGCCTAGTGTTCCATTACTGGAACACTAAGCATGTGGGAATTATTTATATCCTACTGCTCAAGGTCATTGCCAAGGTCTGATTTTTCACTTGTGCAAAAAGTCAAAAAATTACAACCTCTGGCATAAATGGTTTAAGAAGATAATTACAATTCCCTACCGTCGTAGGCCTTCCATTCCCTAATCTCTAACAGGTAATGTATCCCTTTAAAAGAATCTAAACTGCTGCTCCCTGTCTCTGCTTTTGTTCCTCCTGCAGAAACCGCCCTATAGGTAGATTTGTAAAATATCAATGCCCTTATGTGTATCAAGAGCACGTCTCCCATGTTTGAATGGGAAACGTAAAGCCTGGGAAGTGGGCGTGGCATCCACCTGGCTCCCCTCATTCCCACCTGGGAATACGTTGGCACAAATTAACTTGCAGGAGCTCTCAGGCACAGCTTCCATCCTCCCTGCGGGTCTTTAACCAGTGGCTGGAATGGCTGGTCTGTAATACAGGGTAACCTTGTGCGGCCTCTGGGAGAGGAAGAGGAGATCAGGTGGAGAGGCCAAGAGAGTAAGGCCAAGGAAAGAGCTGGGGGCACACAAGCTTGGTGGAGCCCTCCTTTGTCTCAACTGGCTGAGTGACAGGCAGGTCACTTAATACTCTAGCTGTCAGCTTTCTCATCTATAAAAGGAACAGTTAGAGAATTGACCCCTTTAGTTCATTTCATCTCTGTTTATTGGTATTCAATGTAGGAGAGACTGCATATGAATCAATGAGGTAGGGAAGGATCTTTCAATGAATGTCTTGGATACAACTGGTTAGCTATTTGGAAATAAATCCATTTAAATCTTCACAGAGGACTGTAACCAAAAATAAATGTAAGGTGGATCGAGTAGCTAAAAACAAAATTAACTATAGCAAAACTAGACAAAATGAGCGAACATTTATCAGTTTTCTGCAGGATAAGAAATAAGGATAGAAGGAAGTCCTAAGTTTAAACATTATGAAAGAAATTACAGTTCTTACTTCATCATTATTTAAACCTCCAATAAGCTAAAAATAAAAGTAAACAAACTGAAAAGATTGGTCACTCTAAATGGAATAGGCGAGATGTTATTCTATTTAAGAAAGCAATATGCGAGGGATAAAAGTGCAATAAATAAAAAAGTCATGAAGGGGAAACAACATTTAATAAATATTTTAAAACATGCAGCTTCATGGCCATTCAGAAATGCAGGTTAATGTAAGACTGTATAAAGATTTAATTTTGTTTCTCATTGTTTTTAAATGAGAATTCTTATTGCTGACAAACATGTAGCGAAATGGGTATTTTTATATATTGCTAGTAAGAATATAAACAGCTACAAATATTTTGGCAATATTTGGCAACACAAGCAATTTGTCAGTATTCACCAGGTACCTTAAAATGTTTGTTTCTGGAATGCAGAAATGTTGTTTCTGGGAATATATTGCAAAGAAATAAACCAAAATCCAGAAAAAAAAGGTTGCACCCAGAGTTGTTAAACATTACACTATTTATTCTTGAAAAAACACAAAGAAGCCTAAATATAATAATGAGGCATTTAGGTAATAATAATGAGGCATTTAGGTAATAATTATGATACATCTAGTATAACTACAAGAAGGATATTTATATTCTAATATGGCAACTGAATATGATCTCACATTAAAGGCTAGAAAAGAGCATATAAAACAGATTTAAAATAAAATCTGGACTACTGTATATTTATTTTTAACTTTTATTTTAAGTTCAGGGGTACAGGTGCAGGTTTGTTATATAGGTAAACTTGTGTCCTGGGGGCTTCTTGTACAGAGTGTTATGTCCCCAGGTATTAAACCTAATACTTCTTAGTTATTTTTCCTGATCCTCTCCCTACTCCCACCCTCCACCCTCTGATAGGCCTCATTGTGTGTTGTTCCCCTCAATGTGTCCATGTGTTCTCATCATTTAGTTCCCACTTGTAAGTGAAAACATGCGATGTTTGGTTTTCTGTTTCTGTGTCAGTTTACTAAGAATTATGGTCCCCAGCTCCATCCATGTTGCTGCAAAGGCCATGATCTCATTTTTTATAGCTGCATAATATTCCACGGTATCTATGTACCACATTTCCTTTATTCAGTCTACTATTGATGGGCATTGAGGTTGATTTCATGTCTTTGCTGTTGTGAATAGCTGCAATAGTGAATAGCTGTGAATAGCTGCAGTAGTACTGCAGTGAACATAAGCATGCATGTGTCTTTATGAGAGAACGATTTATATTCCGTTGGGTGTATAACCAGTAATGGGATTGCTGGGTCGAATGGTATTTCTGTATGTAGGTCTTTGAGGAATTGCCACACTGTTTTCCACAGTGGTTGAACTAACTTACACTCCCACCAATGGTGTATGTGTTCCTTTTTCTCCGCAACCTCACCAGCATCTGTTATTTTTTGACTTAAATAATAGCCATTCTGACTGGTGTGAGATGCTATCTCACTGTGGTTTTGATTTGCATTTCTCTAATGATCATAATGTTGAGCTTGTTTTCATATGTTTGTTGGCCTCATGTATGTCTTCTCAAAAGTGTCTGTTCATGCCCTTTGCCCACTTTTTAATGGTTTTGTGTGTTTTTTCTTGTAAATTTAAGTTCCTTAGGGATGCTGGATTTTAGGCCTTTGTCAGATGCATAGTTTGCAAATATATCCTCCCATTCGGTAGGTTGTCTGTTCACTCAGTTGATAGTTTCCTTTGCTGTGTAGAAGCTCTTTAGTTTAATTACATCCCATTTGTCAATTTTTGCTTTCATTGCAATTGCTTTTGGTGTGTTCGTCATGAAATCTTTGCCCATTCCTATGTCCAGAATGGTATTGCTTAGGTCATCTTCCAGGGTTTTTATTATTTTTATATTTTTTTTGAGACGGAGTCTTGCTCTGTTGCCCAAGCTGAAGTGCAATGGCATATTCTCGGCTCAATGCAACCTCCGTTTCCTGGGTTCAAGCAATTCTCCTGCCTCAGCCTCCTGAGTAGCTGGGATTACAGGCATGCACCACCAAGCCTGGCTAACTTTTTGTATTTTTAGTAGAGATGGGGTTTCACCATGTTGGCCAGGCTGGTCTCGAACTCCTGACCTCATGATCCACCTGCCTCGGCCTCCCAAAGTGTTGGGATTATAGGCGTGAGCCACTGCTCCCAGACTCTTCCAGGGTTTTTATAGTTTTGGATTTTACACTTAAGTCTTCAGTCCATCTTGGGTTAATTTTTGCATATGGCATAAAGAAGGTGTCCAGTTTCAAATCTTCTGCATATGGCTAGCCAGTTATCCCAGCACTATTTTTTGAATAGGGAGCCCTTTCCCCATTGCTTGTTTTTGCCAGCTTTGTTGAAGATCAGATAGTTGTAGGTGTGTGGCCTTATTTCTGGGCTCTCTATTCTGTTCCATTGGTCTATGTGTCTGTTTTTGTTCCAGTACCATGCTTGTTTGGTTACTGTAGCCCTGTAGTATAGTTTGAAATCAGATAATGTGATGCTTCCAGCTTTGTTCTGTTTGCTTACGAGTGCCTGGGCTATTCAGGCTCTTTTTTGGTTCCATATGAATTTTAAAATAGTTTTTTTTTCTATTAATAGTACTATGAAGAATGTCATTGGTGGTTTAATAGGAATAACATTGAATCTGTAAATTACTTTGGGCAGTATGCACACTTTAACGATATTGATTCTTCCTGTCCACAAGTGTGGAATATTTCATCATTTGTTTGTGTCATCTCTGATTTCTTTGAGCAGTGTTTTGTAGTTCTCTTTGTAGCGATCTTTCACTTCCCTGGTTAGCTGTATTCCTAGGTATTTTATTCCTTTTTTGTGGTAGTTGTGAATGGGAGTTTGTTGCTGATTTTGTCCTTGGCTTGTCTATCGTTGGCATATAGGAATGCTACTGAATTTTGTACATTGATTTTGTGTCCTGAGACTTTGCTGAAGTTGTTTATCAGCTTGAGGAGCTTTTGGGCTGAGACTGGGGTTTTCTAGCTATAGGATCCTGTCATCTACAAACAGGGATA
>NW_012101297.1:177528-178701 GCF_000951045.1 Mandrillus leucophaeus
AAAAAAAAAAAAAAAATCCCTGTACCTGTGCTCAGAAGTCTAATGCAATGTTAGTATACAGCTAGAACTTAAATATGAATCAATGAATTTTAAACTGAATGAATGAACGGGTAGCTCCTTGGGTGGGAACCTAATGAATGAATATACTTTTCAATGGATGAATGAATGTGTGCATGAATTAAGCAACTCTGTCCTGGATTCTGCTTAAAAATTGGGCAGAACCTCACCACTTCTCCAAGCGTCTCTTCCTCCCGAGCTTGACGACTGAAGCAAGAAAAGAGAGAGAAGGCCCTGAGACATGTTTGATCACTGCTGCTGCTAGTTAAACTTTTTGAGGAATAGCCAGTCTGTAATGTCCTCAAAAGCATTCTTCATACCCAAGTACTTCAATATTCTTGTGGCCATTTTTCAGAGCTATCTAGAAACAAGGATACGGCAAGTCAACTTATTTTGGGCACTCGAAGCCAGCAATTCTGTCCTCAATAAATGATTCATGTCAGAAAAGCATTTAAGTGCATTTGTTTTCTAATAACTCTCTCTTCAGGTCCATTATGCATGAATCAAGTTGGGGAAGGTGCCTGGGTTCATTTGGCATCCTTTATGAAAATCAAAGAAATGAGAGATTTAAAATCTAGCCATATTGATTGTCCCGCTTTCATCGCACTCCTTACCAGAAACTAGGATTGGCAATGACAGGATCTCCAAGAACTCAAGGATCAAGGGCACTTCACAGACAGTGAGGAGAGGGAAGGGCCCACCGAAGAGAAAAGAGCCTGCTTTCTGGTATCTGAAATGCAGAAGAAAATGAACAGCCCCTTGCTTATATCCCCCTAAACTGCTCCCCTGAGCAGTCCCTCGCTGAACCACCCCACTAAAAGTGAGCTCCTGTGGCCACAATAGAGGCAGCCGAGTGCCTCCTCTGAGCTCTACTCCTGGTAAGCCCTCTAGGGTGCTTAAGGCCATGTTAGTTTCCATTTATCGGAAGCACTGTGGTTAAAGACACATGCACAGGTGGCTCCATTTCCCATTTTTCTCAGCCATAAAATTGGGACTGATATCCGATGCCTAAGCATCTGCCCTGCAGAAGGCTTCCACATCCATCACCTCCTGCAATCTCCCACCACCCCTGTGGGGCCGGCGTGTATGTCAGTATGACAAAGGAGGAAGCTGAGC
>NW_012101297.1:184666-186180 GCF_000951045.1 Mandrillus leucophaeus
ACGATCTCGGTTCACTGCAACCTCCGCCTCCTGGGTTCAAGTGATTCTCCTGCCTCAGCCTCCTGAGTAGCTGGGATTACAGGCATGTGCCACCACACCTGACTAATTTTTGTGTTTTAGTAGAGATGGGGTTTCACCATGTTGGCCAGGCTGGTCTCGAACTCCTGACATCAAGTGATTCACCTGCCTCAGCCTCCCAAAGTTTGTTATTACAAGTGTGAGCCACCATGCCCAGCCGGGACTTCTAATACTATGTTGAATAGGAGTGGTGAGAGAGGGCATCCTTGTTTTGTGCCAGTTTTCAAGGGGAATGCTTCCAGCTTTTGCCCAGTCAGTATGATGTGTTGGCTGTGGGTTTGTCATAGATGGCTCTTGTTGTTTTAAGTAATGTTCCTTCAATACCTACTTTATTGAGAGTTTTTAACATGAAGGAGTTCAACTACTGTGTGTTTAAAAATAAAAAAGGCTTCTGAAATGGTTTTATCTAGAAAAGGGGAGGGGAAAGCTTTGTGCATTCACCAAAGAATAGAAGAAAATAAACCAAAATGTTGTCAATAGCTGTTCTAGGTGGTAAAATGTCTACATTTTAGAGTTGTACACATTTTGTATAATGAATTACTGTTATAATGGAGTAACTTTACCTTTCCAGAAATTCCTGGCTTTGCCTAAGTGATTGACACAGCAAGTATAATTTCCTTTAGTTTCACTGGATTTGTGTTTTAACAGAAGATTCTTTGTTTAAAAAAAAAGTCAACTCTGTGTTCCTCAACCGTCATCTGAGTTCCTCCTCTACAGGGGATTCCACAGATAATTTGCTTTTATTTGAGTAATTTCGTGTCAGTTTAACATATTGCCTCATGCAGTTTCAGTGCTGGTAGGAAGAGGACTCTGCTGCTGACAGCATGTAATGGTATGGAGAGCAATCTTGTGGGTTCATCTACGTGGATTTTGCAGGGAGAATAACTTGGTGTGTCATCTGCCCTGTGCTTCATGTAATGGGAAAGAAACCCTGGACTTTATCCATTTATGCTCTTACTTTTGCGTTGTCTTTGACAGTTCAGTGTTACCACTACGAAAATTAAATTATGTTAGGTCATCTAGAGGCTCAGACGGAATCAGTATTTTTTGAGCATCTGTTCTGTAAGAAGTGGAAGGGGTGGAAGTCATCCAGGCCCAGGATGTATTACTCAGTAAGCACTTTAGTTTATTGGGCATGGTACTTACCACTCAAAACCTAGCAAGGGGCTCTGTAAGAATCCCCTGTGCTAGAACGGTGTGGTGGCTCACGCCTGTAATCCCAGCACTTTGGGAGGCCAAGGCGTGTGGATCACCTGAGGTCGGGAGTTCGAGACCAGCCTGACCAACATGGAGAAACCCCGTCTCTACTGAAAATACAAAATTAGCTGGGTGTGGTGGTGCACGCCTGTAATCCCAGCTACTCGGGAGGCTGAGGCAGGAGAATCGCTTGAACCCGGCAGGCGGAGGTTGTGGTGTGCCGAGATTGTACCATTGCA
>NW_012101297.1:187120-196001 GCF_000951045.1 Mandrillus leucophaeus
AGACACATGCACAGGTGGCTCCATTTCCCATTTTTCTCAGCCATAAAATTGGGACTGATATCCGATGCCTAAGCATCTGCCCTGCAGAAGGCTTCCACATCCATCACCTCCTGCAATCTCCCACCACCCCTGTGGGGCCGGCGTGTATGTCAGTATGACAAAGGAGGAAGCTGAGCACGGCAGAGGTGACGTGATGAGGATCAATGATCGAGAATCACACTCAGGTCCCCTGACTCTAAATACTGGGTACCTCCCCTGCTGCATTTATTCCACCATGAATACAGTCGCAATTTCTAGGTTCCCAAGGAGGTTTCTACCCTGGTTGGCATAGGCCAGTGCAAAATGAGTTGCCAGTTGGTGCACCGCTTGCTAGTAGGCATGTGTGTGAAATTAAGTTAGCATTTGCAGGAGGGTTCTCATGCCCACGTGCTTTTGCTACGTGGCCTTTGGCTCTGGTTGCTATCACTTCGCATCTCCTTGGTTTTCTGAGATATCCTGTCTCTGACACTGGGACTCCCCAGGCCTGGGGTTTTGGCCCATCTGTCTGTGGTTGGTGACCTTCACTGATTAGGAGCTTTGCTCAGGGGGCCAAAGACAGTGTTTCATCCTAGGCTAAGTGCTGGAAGGCGTCACTCTTACTGGAGCAGTTGACCCAGACAGAGTAGGTGGGCTAGGCCAGACCAAAGGGAGAGATGTGTGCAACCTTATCGGCTTTACTGGATCGGAGATGTCAGAGAACGCGGTTCGCTATCTCTGTTCGGTGGTTCAGTATTATTATCCCCATCGTTTCCTAGCCTGTCTGCTCACACAGCATCAAAATGTGAGTTTGGAGCCAGCTTAAAGGCTGTAGAGTGCTGAAATACTGAAAAGATGATGCTTGTAACCCTTTTCCCAATGGTTATTAAACATGAAAATACTAAATGATAAAATAAGCTTAAGGAAACTGCCAACGTTGTAAATTTCACCATAAGTCTTAGGTTGAAAGGCTTTTTATTATTGTTTTTGTTGTATTTTGAAATATTAAAGATCAGATTTTATTAAAAAGTCTTCTTTGGTGCCATGATTTGCTGGTGACACAGGAACGTGCTGTCTGCACTGGTGTCAGCCCCATCCTCACCTCTGCCCGGAAGAGCTCCTGCTTCTTTGCAGGAGGCAGAAGCACTGTTACCTACCTGTTCTTTGCGTTTTCTGTATTTGTTAGAATCGTGTCCTCAGCTCCTCGCTGTAAGTCTGTTTGAGATCAGGAAAACACAGGTACATTCGAAGAGCACCAAAGTGATGAGGGTCTTGGTCTTCTCAATACCAGTTTTTATTTCCCTTCCACACGGTGGAAACAAGGCCTACATCAAATATGCAACTCATTTCTTCAGTGAGATTTATGTAGGGAATTGACAGTTAACCTGTTATTAGGAAGACAGCTTCAAAACCAATGACTTTGAACTCTCTTCCTCTGGGCTGGGAATAAGGACATAATCATTTCATTAAAACTTGTGAGTGGGCTTTGAGGGTCTTAGGAGTCACTTCAGCTCAGGGTCACCCTGGAGATGAGTGGATGTCAGGATAAAAATGTCCACCTGAGGAAAATCTTACTGAAATAAACAAATGGATCATGAGAGCCACAGTGGAGAAGTGAGTAAGAAAAGCTGGTGATGTTTGGGGGCCAGGGAGAAGGGGTCAAGGGAGGAGGAGACTGGTCAGCCCAGGAGGGAGGCAGGGACTTCGACGGAGAGTTCTTCATGCAGCCATTGTGCTGGGTGCTTTCTGTGCATTCCTGTGTGTAATTGTCACAGCACGGTGGGAGGCAGGGAATTTTACCTCCGTTAGCAGATGCAGACCTGGAGGCTCAGAGAGCATAAGCTACTGACCCAAGATTGCACAGCTAGGAAACAGGGCCTCTCCTGCAGGCTCTGGCCACCCAGCCTTGTGGTGGGCCATGTGCGCAGGATGGCCGAGGCTCTGATGTGAGCTGCCAGTCCTGACCACGTTGCCTTGGTGACGGTGGGGGTAGAGTGGGAGGTGGTTTAGGTGCTGAATAAAGCTCTCTCTTTTTGTTTTTAGTGCCGGCTGGAGATGCCAGCCACCTCACGCCTGCTTCTGCTGGTCCAGGGCCGGGTCTTGGGCCATTTCCCCACTTTAGTAACCCCAAGGGGAGAGCAGCCCCTTCAGTGTCCCCAGCTCCTGTGTCGTTCCAGCCCTCACAGGCTTAGTATTGAGCTGACAGCCACAGCCACGTGGCAGCAATGACGATGATGAAATTGACAATTTCAACATGCATCCTGCCTTCTTTCCATGTTTGAAAAGGTTTCATTATTTTTTTTTAATTAAAAAAAATTTTTTTGAGACAGAGTCTGGCTCTGTCGCCCAGGCTGGAGCGCAGTGGTGCAATCTTCACTCACTGCAACCTCCATCTCCTGGGTTCAATCAATTCTCCTGCCTCAGCCTCCCGAGTAGCTGGGATTACAGGCACATGCCCCCACACCGGGATAATTTTTGTGTTCTTAGTAGAGATGGAGTTTCACCATGTTGTCCAGGCTGGCCTCGATCTCCTAACCTCAGGTGATCCACCCACCTCGGCCTTCCAAAGTGCTGGGATGACAGGTGTAAGCCACCGCGCCCGGCCAAGGTTTCCTTATTAACCAGAATATAATTTTGTGGATGTTTTCTCTGTTTGGAAGATTAATTTTTCTCATTTCATTTCAGCTTGGGGTTTTATCACATTGGATTTTTCATTAGGAATTGATAGAATTTTTTGGAGACTTTCACAGACTGAGCATAATTTTAAAATATGCCTCTGCTGAGCATCGTTGAAAATAGCTCACACACCCTCGGTTGTTGGAAATGCATCTAGCCAGCTGGCACCTTCAGAATGTGTACCTACTCTGAGGTCTGCACCCTCCAGCCCCCCGAGGCTGTGGGCGAGCTGGATGGGGTTTGGAGGTTGTGGCCTTCTACCTGGAGAACAGGTGCCACTGAGGCTCCCCAGGCTGACTGTGAAAGAGAAGTCGCTTAAATACTCATGACCACTCCAACAGTCAGAAACAAGACCATGGACTGAAATCCCAGGCGTCCCAGAAGGCTGAAGTTCATGAAGTCTAGCATGTTGGGCTTCTTGTCTTATAAGAAGCATTAAGAGTAGTTAAAAGCATGAGATTGGCCCAGGCTGGATCCCCACAGTTACTCACCATTAGCCCTTTACACTTCACCTCCTCTAACTAAACCATGGTTTTTGCATCTATAGTATGAGAATGGCAATACCTTCCATAGTGGGTTTTGGTGAGAACTAATGGGATAATATATGCTAAACATTTTTATACTGATGCTGCAGCACTGGTTATAATTCAGAAGCCCTGTGAGGTTTAACTGTAAACATTTTTGGCCAGGTGCTGTGACTCACACCTGTAATCCCAGCACTTTGGGAGGCCGAGGCAGGCAGATCACTTGAGGTCAGGAGCTCGAGACCAGCCTGGCCAACATGGTGAAGCCCCATCTCTACCAAAATTACAAAAATTAGTCAAGCATGATAGTGTGTGCCTGTAGTCCCAGCTACTTGGGAGACTGAGGCAGGAGAATTGCTTGAACCCAGGAGGCGGAGGTTGCAGTGAGCCGAGAGCGCGCCACTACACTCCAGCCTGGGCAACAGAGGGAGACTCCATCTCAAAAACAAACGAACAAAAACAAAAACATTTTCTTTTTTTTTTTTTTTTTTTTGAGACGGAATCTCACTCTGTCGCCCAGGCTGGAGTGCAGTGGCCGGATCTCAGCTCACTGCAAGCTCCCCCTCCCGGGTTCACACCACTCTCCTGCCTCAGCCTCCCGAATAGCTGGGACTACAGGTGCCCGCCACCTCGCCCGGCTAGTTTTTTGTATTTTTTAGTAGAGACGGGGTTTCATCGTGTTAGCTAGGATGGTCTCGATCTCCTGACCTGGTGATCCGCCCGTCTCGGCCTCCCAGAGTGCTGGGATTACAGGCTTGAGCCACTGCGCCCGGCCAACATTTTCATCTCATAGCAGTTAAAGCTACAGAAAGCCTTAGAGAATACTTAGTTTAATTTCCTTCTGCCCTATTTCTTCTCATGACAGAGTAAGTTCCTGAGGTTTTCCATCTGTGTTTGCTTAAGTTTAGCTTTCTGTGAACTAGGTATAAGAGCTCTTGCCAATTTGTTTTTCTCTCACAAGCTACTCAGAACCAACTATTAAATATAAACGTAGAAGCATCACTTTTCCATAGACCTGAGTTTTTATCATGTAACAGTGGGGCTTTGAAGAGGGACTAAAGGTTATTTATTAGAGGACATAATGTGATTTACAGTTTCTTCAGAGTTTGGTTTGTTTTAACAGACATCATGTACTGGACAAAGGACTATTCTATGAAATTTTAAAATACGTGAATTTTGTATAAGCTTCTGCCATACCATCAGATGATGATAATTTTTTTTTTTTTTGCTCTTGTTGCCCAGGCTGGAGTCCAATGGCGTGATCTTGGCTCAGTGCAACCTCCACCTCCCGGGTTCAAGCAATTCTCCTGCCTCAGCCTCCCAAGTAGCTGGGATTACGGGTGCCCGCCACCACACCCAGCTAAGTTTTGTATTTTTAGTAGAGACAGGGATTTCACCATGTTGGCCAGGCTGTCCTTGAACTCCTGACCTCATGATCCACCCACCTTGGCCTCCCAAAGTGCTGGGATTACAAGTGTGAGCCACCGCACCTGGCCAATGATGATTATTTTTTAATTGAGGACTATTTTCCTTAGAGCTCGTCCCAAAGACAGTTAAATCCAGTCTAGAATACTTTCTCTCCTGTTTTGTTTTAGGAATTAGGCCAACCGAACTCCAAGGGAGTCAAAACTGAACCCAGCCTTGTTTGCCAGGAGTGAGAACTGAGCACCTTCCTCAGGCCTGCACAAGTTAGTTGCCGCCGTTGTAGAGACTTTGGCCACATTCATCTGACCTGAAGGAGTGCTGGCGATCTGAATGTAGTGTGTGCCGGACACCAGCTCCCCCATTTCTCCTGGGACTGTATCCACTCCCCTCTCCTCTGTGGGCACCGCAGTCCGTGGGGATTCTGTGTCCTGGAGACCAAAATGTTGGTTCAGAAACAGAATCTACCAGCTGTCCCCACTTTAGCTGTGCTGCTGTCTTTGCCAATCCCTGAGGTTTTTATTTTCTTTTATTCATCTGGTTAACCTGGGCCACTTGGGAATCTTCTCTGTAGATGGGAGTTGGGGAAGAGCGGCAGAGCTGGATCCCTTAATCACTGTTGAGGAAGACTGCACTGGCGTAGAGGGAAAAGCTTGCCTTGGGAGGGCATCCATGGGTTTGGCTTGGAAGGGATATTGGAGTGTACCTTGTCAGTTTCTTCCTAAGGATCAAGATGCTGAAGCTGTAGTTTTGAACCCAGCCCAGGCTTCCAGGTGGACAGACGTGTGTGTGTGTGTGTGTGTGTGCACGCGCGTGTACACAAACATAACTGCTGTTAGTGTTTTGGTAAGGCTTTCTTCCGTCTTTTTTTAGAGTTGTGATTATTTTTTCCACATGATTTTGTATCTTGTCACTTAATATCATAGTGAAAATGTATTCATTTTACTACAAACCTATTTTAGTGACACTTCACCTATTCCATTTGGTGGGTCTTCCATAATTCAGTTTTTTGTTTCCTTATGTCAGAAATACAAATTGTTTCTAATTTTTGGTGTTGGAAACAATAGTGGTTGAGTATCTTTATACGTGGGGAATTTTCTGAAAGTTAATTTTGTCCTTAAGGTAGTCAGAAATTGGTTCACTATTAAGTGGTATGAAGCTGTTTAAGGTCCTTATATGTGTGTGAAATTGCTTACTAAAAAGATGGATTTGTATTCACACTGAGGCTAGAAGTCCCATTCTACCTCATCTCTGTAGAATGGAGTATTATCATTAAAAACAAAAAGCTTAGTCTGGAATGTAAAAAGTAGTATAAAAGAATTTGCATTCATTTCTTTGATCTCTTTTTGTATGTTCTGGATTTTGAGGTCAAAAGAGCTTCAATAAGGTGTTTAGATTTTAATGATGATGCTCAATTGGGCAGGAGCATTATTTCAGCAGTTCTTCTTGGACTGATTTCTTTGGAAGAAAGAAAGTTTTGCCTTTTCTACAACCCTCACCTGGTTGAGTGCTGCAATGTGAATATATATTAAGAACAAACACATAAACACCTTTTAAATCCAGCTTGTGGCAGAGTTAATCCCATTTCAGGTTTAGCCTGTCTTCCTGAGTTTGACTGAAGTTCGTGCTTATTTCATAGCTTCCGAATTTTGAATAAGACAGAATATGAAGTCTTAACTAAGGTTATCCTGTTGCCTACTGTAATGCATTAAACTGACAGCTCTCTGTGTTTAGAGAAGGATACGGTTTGCATTCTTTCATGGGGAAATTCTGAGTTTTCTTTCATTTGCTTATGTTTTCACCAACATAGGCTGGGCAGCATATGGTACCATCTGCCTTACACCATACATAACTCACTTCAGGAGTCCCGTCGACCAAACGCTATGCTGGAGTGTATGTGCCTGGCTGTCTGTGTCTGTAGAACTTCATGGTAGAAATGGTACCTGAGAAATTCGGTGCTAGAGTAAGCAAGTTTGTCTCGTTTGCACTTTAACATATTTTTATGTGTATTGATTAGTCCATTCTCACACAGCGAATAAAGACATACTCGAGACTGGGTAATTGATAAACGAAAGAGGTTTAATTGACTCACAGTTCTGCAGGGCTGGGGAGGCCTCAGGAAACTTACAATCATGGCAGAAGGGGAAGCAAACACAACCTCCTTCACATGATGACAGGAAGGAGAAGTGCCAAGCAAAAGGGTAAACAGCCCCTTATAAAACCATCAGATCTTATGAGAACTCACTATCACGAGAACAGCATCAGGGTAACCACTCCCGTGATTAAGTTACCTCCCACTGGGTCCCTCCCACAACACGTGGAGATCATGGAAACTACAATTCAAGGTAAGATTTGGGTGGAGACACAGCCAAACCCTATCATCTCATCTCCATCCCACGCTTTGGGAAGATTACATAGTTAAAGAAGGTGACTGCATTATTTCCCATTTCTGAGTCACTAGCAAAAAAGTATAGGTTAGAATGAAAACATCTGGGGAAGGATGCTTTAACACATTACAGGTAAATTAAAGACAATATCTTGATCTGGATATGTAGAGAAGGAAAACTGAGTTGATGACCATCTCATTGGCTTTCCCAGGAGAGACGAAGTCATCTATCTTAGATGCTCCTTCTTTGCCTTCTTGCAAATGATAGAAAAATCCCCCATTACTTGGGTGCTCCCTGTTGCAGGCATCCTGGCAAGTGTTTCAAATGCTTTACTATACTTGATCCTTACAACCACCTCATGCTGAAGTTTATTGTTCTGATTTTACACATGAGGAAAGTGAGGGCCAAGTAAGTTAATCAACTTCCATAGCTATAAAGTGGCCAAGCCTGGATTTGTAGCCAGACTGCCTGACTCTCAGTGCCCTCTCCACAGCGGAAGCTCCAACAACTATGCTGCATTGCCCCCCTGACCCCTGTCTCTCTCTCTCTCTCTCTCTCACACACACACACACACACACACACACACACACACACACACACACAGCAGTGCTTTGTTTCCAGGTGGTCTCGCGTTGCCTGCACATTTCAGAATTTCTCTTGTCTGGTGCTTTGGATGATCACCTTTCTGCTCACTTTTAATAGAGCATGTCAACCCTCTGGTCCTTCCTCAAGTTGGCAAGCAGTGTACCTTTTCTCCCTCAGAGACTTGCAAGTATCTCACCTTTGTGGCATATGCCCATCATCCGCCCACACCTAACCTTCACGGGGGCTGGGAAATGGAATCTGTCCATTTCTGTGCCCAGAATGGGGTGGATTTCATTCTCATCATAAAAAAGAATGATAAAACACAGAGAAGAAAAGGAAATCAGCCATAATCCTTCTGCCAACATTTAGCCACTATTAATAGATAGTTATAGATATAGTAACAGAGGTAGGTATGAATGACATATATGCACACATTATTATTTTACAGTTAAGAATTATACTTCTTTGTGAACTTTTCTCACTCAGTGTATTCTAATATTCTCTAAAGGTCTATACCAGCTGACTTACCCGCTTTGGTACACTGTTGGCTTATAGTCAACATCCCCTGTGTATTTAACCCACTTTGTCTCTCCCATCCTTATATGAATGACTCAGTTTTTACGTCCAAGTGGTGCTGAAGGAGACTCTTTCTGGTATTTAGTAAGAAGCCGTGCTAATGTTAATGACGGTTACCTACTTTCTCAAACAGCCATGAGCTCCTTTCACACAGACTCATAGCCAACACTTTTTCAATATGTGCCCTTGAGGACTGCCAGAGACTTTGCCAAATGATTGGCTAAATTCAGTATCTACTAATCTACCAGTGGCCTGGGAAATAAAGGTAATTTGGATTAGATTATGTCTCCTTGAATCTGTTATGATTCCTAGTGACAGCTGCTTTTTGTCTATGTTTTAAATGCTGGTGCCGTCATTTTCAGGTGATGT
Source organism: Mandrillus leucophaeus (assembly GCF_000951045.1). Lineage (NCBI taxonomy): Eukaryota > Metazoa > Chordata > Mammalia > Primates > Cercopithecidae > Mandrillus > Mandrillus leucophaeus. The sequence goes on from NW_012101297.1 coordinate 195,675, forward strand.
ATATTGAGCTCATGGGTCAGGTGCCGCCTTCTGGAAAATTCCGATAATGTATCCAGATAGGGTTTCCTGGCATTTTTCCTATTCTCTATGATTTAAAAATGTCTTTGTGTTTCCACAATCCCTTTTGCATGTTGCCTTAGTTCACTAGGTTGTAGTTTGTCTGGGACTCGTTATCTCAAGAGAAGCCTCCCCCTGCCTTTTATTTATTTTTGTTTGAGATGGAGTCTTACTCTGTCGCCCTAGCTGGAGTTGCAGTGGCACTATCTTGGCTCAGTGCAACCTCTGCCTCCCAGGGTTTTTTGTTTTTTTTTTTTTTTTGAGACGGAG
>NW_012101297.1:196402-246706 GCF_000951045.1 Mandrillus leucophaeus
GTATTTTTAGTGGAGATGGGGTTTTACCATGTTGGCCAGGCTCGTTTTGAACTCCTGACCTCAAGTGATCTGCCTACCTTGGCCTCCCAAAGTGCTAGGATTACAGGTGTGAGCCCCTGCTCCCGGCCTCCTGCTGACTTTTAATGCATGCTTTAAGCACTCATCAGGTCATTTGTCTGCCCCCAGAGGTAACTGTGCCGGCTTCTGTAGCCAGATTTCATTGTGTGAACTTGTTGAAAGGGAATTCCCAGTAGGATTTGGCCTCCTGCACTCCCATCCCTAGGGTCTTTCAAGGTCATGGGGTGAATCTCAGGAAAAAGTAAAGCTTAAACGCTGCTTCTGAGCTCACTGATGGGAAAACACCTGCTGTTTCATTTCATAAGTACCAAAACCCAGAAAAAGGCAATACATCGTCTTTGCTTTGTCAAGCACATGAGTTCATCATTTTTGGCCTTGATAGTAAGAAGCATCTTCTTTTTTTTCACAGAAATATGGCATAGCAGCAGTTTCCTAATTCTCTGTTGATTCAGAAACTCCATGAGTACCGCTCTGATATGCTCAGAAACAGCATAAGTTCTTTGTCATATCCTTGCCTCATATAATAAGCTACTGAAGTGGATTTGCTGGAAACGCTCTTTCTGTCACATTGTAGGTACTTGCAAAGCTAAAAGGGAAATAGGCAAAGTATTTTTGAAATGTTTCTCTCCAGCTATTTTCATCGCTGGCCAGATATTTATACCATCTTTCTTCAGCATGACATGAAATTGGCTAATTGCCACATTGGAAGAGAAAGTGCTGTTTTATTCAGGATGGGAAAGATGCTGATATGGTTTATATCTGTGTCCCTGCCCAAGTCTCACATTGAATTTGTAATCCCCAGCGCTGGAGGTGGGACCTGGTGGGAGGTGATTGGATCACGGGGGTGGAGTTCTCATGAATGGTTTAGCATCGTCCCGCCTTGGTACTGTATAATGAGTGAGTTCTCTTGAGATCTGGTTGTTTAAAAGTGTGTGGCACCTCCCCCATCTCTCTGTCTCGCTCTTCCTCCTGCCATGTAAGATGTCCACTCCCCCTTTGCCTTCCACCATGAGTAAAAGCTTCCTGAGGCCTCCGCAGAAGCAGAAGCCGCTGTGCTTCCTGTACAGCCTGCAGAACCATAAGCCAATTAAACCTCTTTTCTTTACAAATTGTCCATTCTCAGGTATTTCTTTATAGCAGTGGGAGAATGGACTAATCCAGATGGGTCCTCAAAACGTCTATCTGGAATGAACTTAAGACCTATGTCACATATTTGTCCTCCAGACACGCCCCGACATAATTCAGCCATGTTTCTTTTAATACCCAGCCCTCATTCTAAAGTCAGTTAAATTATTTAACACCTCACAGCACTTCTGGTTCTTCTTCAGAGGATGCCTTGACTATTCTTGTTTTGGCATTTGCATATAAATTTGAGAATCCGCGTAAGTTTCACAAAATCAAAAAGCAATAGCCTCCCTGGGATTTTGATTAGACTCTGTTGTCCTTTTTTTTTTTTTTATTTTTTTTTATTTTTTTTTTGAGACAGAGTCTCGCTCTGTCACCCAGGCTGGAGTGCAGTGGCGCGATCTCAGCTCACTGCAAGCTCCGCCTCCCGAGTTCACGCCATTCTCCTGCCTCAGCCTCCCGAGTAGCTGGGACTACAGGCGCCCGCCACCAAGCCCGGCTAATTTTTTTTGTATTTTTAGTAGAGACGGGGTTTCACCATGTTAGCCAGGATGGTCTCGATCTCCTGACCTCGTGATCCGCCCGCCTCGGCCTCCCAAAGTGCTGGGATTACAGGTGTGAGCCACTGCGCCCGGCCAGGCTCTGTTGTCCCTTTTTACTGATAGAAAAACTGAGGTGCAGAATAGTTAATGTGCCCAAAACAGGGTTCCAATACACAACCAAGAAGAGAGACAGCAGAGCCGCAAACTCGGGCAATGGAACTCTCAAGCCCACATGCAACCACCACACACCAGGCCAGGAAACGGGCCTTGAGGACAGAAGTGGAGCTGCAACTTAAGACCCAAACACACCAACCCTTGTCTGATTTCTCTTTAGGCTCCTCTGCTTGGGTTCCTCTTTATGCTTCACCAGTGCCATGTGAGACTCTGGTTCATGCATTACTAGTGAGGGTTTTACCGGAGGGCATATGGTAAAATTTCAATTTACCCTGAAATCTTATAAGGAAAAAAAGAATTCTTTATTTTTCTTCCTAATGCCCTAATATTAAACTGGACACTGAGGAAGGCAGTGTTTAATCCCCTGCATTTCCGATGTCAGCTGGCTTCCTTTTCATAGTGTAGAATTGGCAAAACAAAGGATTTGTCAAGTAATTTACAAATGCTAGGCCCCAGAAACCTAGTGAAAACTGGAGCTTGGCCTGACCAGATTGTCTTGACGCCATTAGTGGCTAATCCGGGGGAAAATGGGCAAATTGCATGAATATTCAACATCAAACTGTTACTGCTGCCAAACTGCAAACCCGTGTAAACCCCTCCTATTTACGTGGCTCCCAAAGTCAAGTGCACTGAGCGGGGGCTGCCAGCTTAACGCGTATTCCTCAGTGGGAGCCTGGGAGTGTTGAAACTCAGTACGGAGCTTTCCAGCCTGGAAATGTCTGTGGAAGTGCTGTCTGCGAAGGCCAGAGATGTGATGATTCAGACCCTGCAGGGCCTGGATTTGTGCCAGAGAGTGGAGCTTCCGGGGCCTAGAGAATGGGATGTCTCAGTGGAGTAAAGATGATTTCAGAGAACTCAGGCCAAAAGCTTCTTCCCATTTCCCTTCTATCAGAAATGTATAGGAATCTTGCAGGAATGCAGCCTGCCTTCCAGATAGTTCCAGTAAATGCAAACATGCCTCCCTGTGATCTCTGTATGCCTGAAACCGTCCTCAGAGCCAACCTGCATGGCCCAGGAGTGACTGCACTAAAAGCTGTGCTGTCTTCTGCCCTTGGGGTAATTTCTGGGCTGCTCTGCAAAAGGGAGTTCTGAGCCCAAAATACTCCTGACACGTGCAGGAGAAAGAGCTCAGAGTTAAAACTGACCCCCAAGATCAGCTACCGATTGTGGCAAGCGTAGGCAGTTGCCCAACCTCACCATTGCCTCAGTTTCTTATTCTGAAAAATGGGATGATAAGAATACTCATCTTGTGGGATTCATAGGAGCCTTAAAGTGAGATCATATGTGTGAAACTCTTACAGAAGCCCCTCAATTTATAATGGGATTACATCCCGATAAATCCATTGCAAATTGAAAATATTGTAGGTCAAAAAGGCATTGCATATACCTCACCTGTCAAACATCATTGTCTAGCCTAGCTTGCCTTAAATGTGCTCAGCACATGTACGTCAGCCTACGGTTAGGCCAAATCATCTTACACAAAGCTTATTTTGTAATAAAGTGCTGAATAGTCCATGTAATTTATTGAACACTGTACTGAAAGTGAAAAACAGAAGAGTTGTATGACCTCGAATTAAAATTTCTCTGAATGGATATTGCTTTTACACCATCGTAAAGCTGGGAATTTTCAGTGGAAGCGTAAGTCGAGGACCATCTGTATACAGATTGTTCATTATTAATAAAGATTGTAACCATTTTAGGGCCTCTCCACTATATTGTTAGAAAGTTTGTTGTAACATTAGACGTCTTCCTGGGGTCGTCTGCAAGGCTCTTCTGCTTCCAGGACAAGCGAGTCCACTGCTCTCAGCTTTCCTTTTCGTCAGAGTATTTGAAACTCCTGCCCTTTTCCTCAAAGGAAACCGTTTATTTCCCAAACTCTAAAGTCATTTCATTATTCTGTTTTGAGCTGGAGACTGATTAGAGGACTGTGAGTCTAACTGTATGTGTGTGTTGAGTTTCTTTCTGATTTCAGAACCCTTAAGGATGTGTGCTGTCTCTTATACACATCTAGATGTGTATAAGAGACAGGTGTGTGTGTGTGTCTGTGTGTGTGTGGTGTGTGTGTGTCTGTGTGTGTGTGTGTGACCAGGGTGTGGTGGGGGTAGTTTTCGTACCTTCATAGTTATTTGTATTTACTGATATCCTCAAAATTGAGCCCTTGTCTACCTTCGCTAAATCATTCTACAAATATTTTTTAAAATTAAGCTCCCACCCTGTGCCAATGATGGCCCTCATGTGCTGGAGAAACAGCGGTGGTTTTCAAGTAAATGCCTCCCTAGTCCTGGGTGCTTGAGGGGTGGCACCCACTCTGGGTGTGACCTCGTCCTTGTCCAGGGCAGGCTTGACTTCAGGGCAGTCCTGCTGGAAGTGAGGGGTGAGCGGGGATCTGGAGGAAGTGAATGAGAGAAGGGAGATGGCATGGGGCTGGGGGTGAGAGAATGGGGCTCAGGCCGCGATGGCAGCAGGAGGGGAAGCCGGATTTGTGGCCTGTCCTGTGGGCAGCCATCAGTCAAGTGGGACCCAGGGCCCCGTGGCTGGCTCAGCTACTGCCCAGCTGGGAAGCGGTGAACCCTGGCCGAGTGGCTCCACCTTCCAGGCCTCAATTTCCTCATCTGTAATCAAAGTACCAACCTCAGAGGATATTGGGAGAATGAAAGGAAGGATTATTGTTAAAGGGCTTAGACTATGCTCGACAGGAAGTAAGCACTACATCAATGTTGGCAAAATAAAGATAAATCAACTAACGCACAATGAGTTTAACCTCAAGTGTATATTTTTCTTTTCAGAGCACTTTTTTTTCTGACTCTAAAAGCACATCGTGTTTTTGCTAACATTTCCTATTTGTTTGTGTTTTAGACGCCTTCCTGAGTCCTGGATCTTTCTTCCTTCTGGAAATCTTGGACTGTGGGTATTTATTTATTTCTGAATAAGAGCGTCCGCACACCATGGACCTCGCGGGGCTGCTGAAGTCTCAGTTCCTGTGCCACCTGGTCTTCTGCTACGTCTTCATTGCCTCGGGGCTAATCATCAACACCGTTCAGCTCTTCACTCTCCTCCTCTGGCCAATTAACAAGCAGCTTTTCCGGAAGATCAACTGCAGACTGTCCTATTGCATCTCAAGCCGTAAGATACTTAAGATTCTATATTTTCGTCTTTATTGTGGATGTGTGTATCAGAATTATGGCTCTTGATATGGATTCACTAGGCTTTCATTGTGTGCTGAGCTGTTTTTTTGTTTTGCTTTTGTTTGTTTTAGGTTTGAAATGGCTATTTTGTTCTCAATCCCCCAAAATTATTTTTTGAATGAATAATGCCAGTAGCTCAAAATTCAACAGCCACAGACAGGTATACGACGAAAAGTAAATACGCATTCTATTAGTTTCTTTAGTTATCCTCAGAACCAATCAGTATTAATGCTTTCTTAGTTATCCTTATAGGAATAGCATACATACAGCTCTTATACTTGTAAATGCATGTGCATCTTTCTGTGTGTATGTCTATATAGATAGATACATATACATACATATATTTTTTAAAAAACGAGTGGCAGTATACTATATTGTTTTCTTCCTTGCCTTTTTTCTTCAGCTTTTTATTTTAAGATAATGGATTCACATGAAGCTGTAACAAATAATACTGAGAAACCCTGTACACTCCTTGACCAGTTTCTCCCTATGGTAGCATCTTGCACAACTGAAATAGCATATTCCAACCAGAAAATTGACATTGATACAATTCACAACCCTACTCCTATTTCTCCACTTTTAAGTACACTCACTTGTGTGTGTGTATGTGTCTGTATGTTAGATTATGCTAGGCCATTTCAAACATGACTAATTTGACTGGCCTGAGTTTCAACAATTGAAAAGATGAATGAGTATATTGGGACATCGAGAAATGCATTTTGCTGTTGGTATTGATTAGCCTTAAGCCTATACCTATTCTCAAAAGTAGAGAACACAGTGTGATATTAATAATGATATATGTAGGTGTGAATATATTTCAAAATATGAGCTTTTTAAAAATTTGGCTATTAAATATCATCTATCTAAGATTATGCCAAGAGTCCAAAATTATTGATATATTTTTGATACCATTTAAATAAAATGATCAAATTTGAATTTGAATCAAAACAATTCAAGCTATGTATAATTATCCAAGTGGATTACCACTGATCCAGTCTTAGTTGTTAAACTTTAGAATACTAACTTGTAAGGAAAAAAAGTCATAGACATATCCTTATTTATGACTTTTTTCACCAGCTCAGAACTTACAGATATGCCTGATACTATTTCAGATATAGTTTGAGTGCAAGACCTTCCATGTCTTGTATTATAATGCTTTACAGAAATATGTCTTGAAAGTCTTCATAAGATCCTAAGATTGAGTTATCATTGTAAAACAGCAACTTTAGTCTATTTGTCTGTGGCCCGTTGGGTACAACCACCAATTCAATCCAATACGATGCAGTGTACTTTTCCTTGTCATAGACGTCACTTAACAATGGTCTCCTAGTATGTACGCTTCTACGGTGGTATATAAAAAGGAAAAACTTGTCCAAACAGTGCAGAGACAGTAGGAGATGATTTGGACAGCAACTGTAGCTGTTTGAAGAGAGATGAGCTTTTGTAATCAAGGGAAAGGAGATAGTCGACTGAGATTTAAAAGATGTTTATAATTTTAAACGTCTTTTTACCCTCTAGCAGTTGGTCTCTATTTAAGCAGAATTTAAACTTAACAAAGCAATACTGATTACGCTTTTCATTGAAACCTGCATTTATGTGACTCGCATGCACCTATGGAGATTTCAAAATCTGTTAGTTTGCAATGTGAAATCCTCTATGTTTGTACTGCCATAACCCCCACCCAAATTTCAAGTGGATGGTTGAGAATTGCATTTCGCGTTTGGAGTTAAGAAATAAGAAACAGGATTTGGAATCAGAGTCCACGAGAGTACCATATTTTTCTTTTGATTGATGGTAAAGACATGCTAAGTTTATGGCAGGATTGTGGAGATATTTTTCCCAGGATGCGTTAGCATATCTGTTTCTGGTGGAAATTAAGATGGCCAACAAATTCAGAAAGCAAGGCAGATTTGTATCCATCACAAATTAATTATTTAGAACAAACTCCAAATGAAACTCAAGAATTAACCATCTAAGACAACTGGCATCTCAATGTGGGTGCAATGAAGGGTGGGCAGTCTAATTTTACTGAAGGTCTAGAAGCACCTCCATCCAGGTATACCCAGTGATGCTCTGTGCCTTCTTCCCCAGAGGAAGCACTTCCATCCAGGTGCACCCCAGCAATGACCTTTGCCTACGTTCCCAGAGGAAGGCTTCCTAAGGCTTTGGGCCAAGCAATAGTAGAAGCATTTTTAAACAATCTGAAATGGGAAGGGAAGATTTCTCCCTCTAGAGGAGCAGTCCTGGCTGCTGGGAAAAGAGAATACGGTAGAAAGTGAGGGTGATGATCCTGGGTGGCTCATGGGCACATTATGGTGACAAGCCCGTGCAAACTATCCCCAGGTTTGAGAGAATCCTCGCCAGGATTCTCTGTTTCTGGTATCCCTCTAGGTGCTAGCAGGGCTGTTCTCTTCCTGCTTCCTTTTCCTTGCTCTAGATAATTGACAGACTTCCTCTGTCAATTATTTCACAGTAACCAAGGCCATGTAAGAAGAGTGTTTAGGAAACCTTGCTGGGCCACTGATCAGCCAGAGGAGGAGACAGTTCGCGGCGAATTCAGCAGCTTCACTAGGAGATGACTCTGCAGCGTCTGTGCTGTAACTCTCCTCTGCTTTCCTGTGACTTAAGATAGAAACTGTTCATGCCTTTAATTGTGTCTTCTGGCGTATGAGTCACTCTGAGCTTAGACAGTCATGAGCATTCATCATTTGCAGCTGATTTTCTAAGGAAAAGGCAGAAAAAAACGTTTCCTTGAGACACGGAGCCCTTCCATCTCTGTGTTCGCTTTCGTCTAGCAGAGCTATGTCTTTGCCTCTTATCTCATTAAATATTTGTTAAGAGCTTGGTGTGTTAACAAGTAAGTTCAAAGCGGTTACCAGCCCTGGTGTGGTAAAGCTCTCATGCAAAAGGCCATGCTGATATAAAAGACAAATAGAGACAAAACAAGCAGTAAAGACAGCCTGGGTAACAGCAGGACATACCGAGACACCGAGCAGAGAACTTTATTCTACTGGCAGCAACCAACCTCATGAATAACAAGTTCAAAGTAATATAATCTCGATGGATGATTTTTAGAGGGTTGCTTTGTCTTATTTTTGCCTAGATTTGTAGAAAGGAAAGGTCAAGTCAGGCTGGCTTGGCATGCTGAAGGAGGAAGGGAGGATGGAGCCAGCTTCTTTAAGGTAAAAAGAAGGAAGAAAGTTAGAAGAAGATAGGTGAAGAGTAGAATTTCATTGCCTTTCCACTAAGCAGGATGTGCCATTTAATCTCTAGGGAAAGGTGGCCAAGACTGGCTTTTTTTTTCCTTTCTGACATTGTGGATTTCAAAACAAAACAGAAAGATTAGGAGAATCTATTAATGTCAGGGTTAAAAAAAAAAAAAAAAAAGGCGGGGGTGGGAAGGATTGCCGATGACCTAATTGTCCTGGAAAGGGCCAGTGAAATGAAACACAGTGGGCACCAGCCCCATTCTACAGCCCCCAGCCCTGGTGCTGTGCTTCCAAATTCAGTGTTGACCATCCCCACCCCACACCCCCAGCCCCGGTGCCTTGCTTCCAAATTCAGTGTTGCTGTGAACAGGCTTTATGAGCTGGAGCCTGCCACTGAATATTCCTGGACTATGACGCTTATGGTTTTAAACGGCTGTTGGATGCACAGCTACACATCTTCCTTTAATGGGCAAGGCCACATGGTGGCAAGAAGGGAGTGAGAATTTGGAGTGCCAGCCTGCAAAATTACACATTCTGCCTCCCCTGCTACAGGCTCCATCCATCGCCTTTGGTGAGCCACATAAACTCTCTGAGTCCAAATAACAGGGCCAATTACAATGGCCGCTTCAAAATGCAGAATGAGATGCTCTGTCTGAAAGTGCTTTAGAAATTCCTTAAAGTACATCACATTTAGGATGGAAATTGGAATTTGTGTCCATGGAAGGAGGAAGAGTAGGGGCGTTGGCAAGGGTGTATTGATCTTTCTTCCTATTGGTTCGTTATTTGGACAGGTAACTTCAAAACACTCAGCGACATTTGAAGTAAAGGGGATGGAAGAGTTGACCGGGCTTCTGATCGTGTTCTAATAAAGGGTTTAGAATTTTTGATTTTCCTCTTGGGAAGTTGTTTACTTCCTTTCCACCACTCCCACCACGCCTCACACTTGATGAGTGTTTGCCGCTGTATTTGCAGAAGGTTCGCAAAAGGAGAGTAAGCTCTATGTTGTCTCTTACAACACTACTGCGTGTAGTGGTGAAAGTGATATCTGTGTCTCGCTGGCATAATAATAGACATTTGTAACATACTTCAGGATGTCTAAGTCACTTCAGATTTGCTACTTGAGAAGGGATTTGGCAGTGACCAGGAGGCCTGGCAGAAGTTGGTCTGCTCCTACCGGGAAGGTGGGACCAGGGCCTGGGAACAAATCAGGAACAGTGGCAGCAAGGGCTGTGCATGCAAGAGGACTGGGAGCTCCGAGTTGCTGGAGAAAGTGCAGAGCAAGTCATGTAATTACTGGAACCTGTCTGAAATTGACGACCACGGAGAATGGGAGATCTCAAATCTGCTTTCCTGAGAGGAAGCAGATATTCCACCCAGCCAGAGCCTTGGGGTGAAAAGGCAGTCAGGTCTTCCATCTGGGTTGGGGACTTGTGCTTTTTAGTCCCTCCTCTGGGCAAGGATACCTCAATTTTGAGTCTGTTCATGTGCTTATTGACCAAGGTGTCACCAGGTAGGTCTGAAAACCTAACAAGACAAGCTTGTGTGGAACAGAAGCTTTAGTGGAACAGAGCAGTCTTTGGCACATGAGTCACAACATGAGACCCACTAGAGGCTGGTGTTTCTGAATCTCTGCCCTGAAAGGTGTGCGAGCTGTTGGTTTTGTGTGCTTTCCTGTGTATGCCATTCTAATCCCAGACACTAGCAGACTGATTTGCTTTTCTGCCAGCACTGGAAACTGTCTCCAGGTGTGTGACTGCCAGGCGACCTGCTAGGTGAGGCCTGAATTTGGGTTTCCTCCTCCTTATGGACAAAGTACTTTTTGCACATTGGATTATCAAGTTGTAAAACAAAACAAGCTTTCCGTCTTCTCTTCCTTCTTCCTTCTTCTTCCCTGCTTTGCCTAGGAGCTCCCCCGAGGGAAGTCATCTGTCATTCTGATGGCCTCAGGATGATGCTGTGGGTGCTGGGCCAGCACTTTCATTTTGCTGTCATTGCTGTATATTAACCCACCATCAGCAGGCTGGGGACACTCCTACCAGCTGCAGACCCTCCTGGCCGGCAGCACAGGGAAGGCAAGGTGACCTCTCAGGAGCCTCCGCTGTGGTAACTGAGGGCAATCCTGGCCGCGTCCATGTGCAATCATCTGCTTTCATTCTATGTGTTAAAAGTTTATACCAAGTGAACCTAGCTCTCCGGCGCTGCCTGGCTGCCTTTCTGACTCTCCGAGAAGTGAGAAAAGACGGAGGGCGGCAGCTTCCTGATGTTTGTCAACTTGGCCAGGCAACAATTGGGTGTGGGCCACCCCCCCGACCCCACAAATGAAAATACAAGGGAAGTCTGCGGTGTCACGTCGGTAAGAAAGCTGTTGATCCCCCAAAGAGAGCATCGCTGTGGCTTTTCCAACCACTGCATGACCTTGAGAGAAGCAGTTTGTTCTGCTAACTCTGCAGCCGGCTTCCTCTGCGCCTCTCTTCCCCGCCTGATTAATGACAAGGCTGCTTTTTCTCATTTCAATCTAAGCGGAGTTTTCACTCTTTGAGTTCCAAACAGGTTTTGACTCCTTCACTTGTCCCAGTAGTTAGTTACTCATCTCTAAGATGTCAGAAAGGGAGTGTCCTTGAGTGGCCCCTGTCCTAACCCTTCATATCACTGCCTTCGAGCCTGTCAAAATGTAGGGTTGGGCAGGACCTACTGGCCACCTCTGCCGGGAGGTCACAGCCTCAAATTTGGGTCCCCTTTTGGAAGGTCCAAAGAGTCATCCGTATCAGTTCCCAGATGGTGATCACCTTCCCAGGTAACTGGCGGTGGGTGGACTAGATCCTAAAACTGGTGATCTCGCCCTTCAAAGTAGCTGCACAACCGTGGCTTTGGTGAGTCAAGTCTGATGGAAAGGCATTTAAAAGACCCATGACCCATGACAAAGGGAATTTAAAGCCTCTCAGACCCGCCCAGGCCTCCTTCTGCCTGCGGGTGTAAGATTCTAACCCAAAGGCAAAACCCTGCCCCCTGGACTGAGCAAGGGTTCCAGGAGTTTTATCTGCTGGGACAGCCTTGTCCTCTTTTGACCCTGTCACCTGCGGGTACCTTTTACTTCTGACGTGTGTCCACGCTGCACAGCTGAAACGGGCAAACATAGCCGGCCTTCACCTGGGGTCGCACACCCTGAGGGCTCGGCATCACGAGGTCCCTCCGCTTCCAGCAGTGACGGGCTGGTGGGGGTGCTTCCAGAAGCTGACGAAGAGCAACCTTCCTTGTTTTCTTTTCTAGTTCTAAGGGGTGTATCTCCTGGGAGACCTCGGGAGGTGACAGGGGTTTGTTTAATAAAGTTTCGGTGCTGCAAAAGAAATAGCAATCGAATATAAAATTTTCTTTTTAATTCTCAGCAAGGCAAGTTGCTTCTATAGAAGGGTGTGCCCTTACAGATGAAGCAATGGTGAGTGCACACTTGGACCAGGGAGGGGAAGGGGTTCTCATCCCTGACGCACATGGCCCCTGCTGCTGTGTCCTTCCCCTATTGGCTAGGGTTAGACTGCACAGGCTAAACCGATTCTTATTGGCTAATTTAAAGAGAGTGACAGGGGTGAGTGCTTTGGTGGGAAAAATGGTTATGACAGAGTAGGCAATCCGAATGAATCAGGGTGGAGCAGGTAATCGGAGGTAATCCGAATGAGTCAGGGTGGAGTAGGTAATTGGAATGAGTCAGGGTGGAGCAGGTAATCCAAATGAATCAGGGTGGAGCAGGTAATCGGAAGGAGTCAGGGTGGAGCACAGGTAATCCAAATGAATCAGGCTGGAGTAGGTAATCGGAAGGAGTCAGGGTGGAGGAGGTAATTGGAAGGACTCAGGGTGGATAACCATGCCCAGCTAATTTTTATATTTTTAGTAGGCAGGGTTTCACCATGTTGCCCAGGCTGGTCTTGAACCCCTGACCTCAAGTGGTCCTCCCACCTCGACCTTCCAAAGTGCTGGGATTACAGGAGTGAGCCACCACACCCGGCTGCAGTCTGGTTGTCTAAAGATCTTATAATCTCTTACAAAACGAGTGCTACCTGCCACATGTTATACTGATCAGCATTAACAGGACAGAACCATCCATCCATCCCATGTCTGGGCATAAATGGACCTTGTTCTGTTTTCTCCTCTCTTAGTAAAGCTTTATGGATAGTACAACAAGCAAACAACCAAAAAGACCATTCTTTATCAAGTTAAAGAATTTAAGTATCTGAATGTACATGATACTGGAATGATAGACAGGAGAAAAATGAAAGAATCACGATCTGTGCAAGCTAAGAGGAACAACACTTCCTGATTCTGCCTTTTTATTAGCCAGCTAGTATTTATTGAGCACTTGCTGTTCCAGGAACTGTTTTGAGTAGTTAGGCACAGAGAGTTTAAGTGACTTGCCCAGGGCCACACAGGAAGTGGTGGGGCAGAGACTGGGACCAGGAAGTCTTTGAGTGGAGAGCCTTTCACTTTAGCACAACCCAGCCTTGCCCTGCATTCGAGGAGCCAAGCTCTGGAGGTGAGGCCATGTGTCCAGCTGGTCAGTGTAGTGAGTGATGTGCTCTCAAACCTGTGACTTCTGAGGTGCCACTCCACGGGGCTATGGAATAAAAAGAGAAGCACAGTCATTAATGGGCAGCTATTTTCAGCAGCAGTCATTACACTTGCTACATTTGTCATGTGGTGACTATGTATTAAGCATTGTGCTAAACTTTTCCTAGCCATTACCTCATTTACTTAACACCACCACTCTGCGAACAGGCAATTCCCCTGTTAACTGAGGCCTAGCGGTTGGATGACTTGCCTAAGGCTGGACAGTGAGGAGGAGAGCTGAGATTCCAAAATCCATTTTTTCTAACACACTTTGAAATAAGCAAATGTCAAATGCTATGCAAATTTTTATTTTAACACCCAAGGATGATGTTAAGCAGACATCTGCTAGGATCAAACCTGTGCATGCTAATTCACTGCAGAATGCCTGTCGCCGCCCAGCAGGCATTCTTTAACAAACATGCACCCAAGCTCAGCCCAGGGGGCCAGGCACTGGGGTCAGCACCTGGAGAACAGAGGTGAGAGGGGTGCAGCTGCTGTCCTCGGTAGGGACCCAGTCTAGTGGAGGAGGCTCGTAGACCCAGCATGGTAGAGCAGTGAGTTGACGGCTAGACTGGAGGTACACAGGGAGTACAGGGAACAGGACAGCCTGGCCATCCTGTGCAGAGCACGGCGACGTCCCTGTGAAGCAGCATCACGAGCCAGGTGCTGAGGAATGAGGGGAATTATGAGATATTGGCAAGATGAAAGGTGGTTCAGTAGGTGGAAGGAGCATATGCTGGCATCACCAAGTGGCTCAATGGGTTTATTCAGGCAGCCAGGCACCCAAAGGAGATGAACCTATCAAATGTCATCATGACCTTGCTGTGTCGTGAGGCTGTGCAAATGAATGAGGTCAGAGGAAGCATCCACAGACACCTGCAGGACAGTGGGCATGCATACAGTGGCACCTAGCAGCAACTTGCAGCCATTGACCCTCTGTCAGTAGATGGGCTCCGAGTATCCATCCCTCAGAAATTTCAATAATTGTGACCATCGATTTACTTCAAGATTTATTTTTGTCTTGACCTGAACAGTTGTTCAGAATGTGCCTTGAGAAACTATTAATTTGAATTTGAAAAAAAAAATCTGTCCATGCATAATCTTTTATAGAAAGATGCCCAGCTGGGTCATTATTCCCTTGAACCATTTACTAAATATTATTAAGTAATAACATTTACTTACTTTTTTATTACTAAGTACATGCTACTTAGTAATAACATTTACTAAATATTATTAAGTAAAAATAGCGTAATACAAAACTGTTGGTACATTCGAATACCAATTTTATAAATATAGACTGGAAGTAAACTTGTCAGAGTGCTGTTTTTAGGAAGTAGAGATGATTTTAGAAAATTGTCTTATTATCTGGATGTCTTATGTTTTACACAATGATCTTGTATTTTATAAACTGGAAAAAATACAAAATGAAACCCAAACACCAAAAAAGGACAAAATAAGGAACAGCTTCTGGAATGAGTAGAAAAGGAAAATATAAAGTGAGCCCATTGTGAAATCAAGTGTGGTGAAATTCATCAGCACCTTTTATTGATTGATGGATGGATTGGCTGCCTCTTCCAGGCTGGGTGTGGCAGAGGACCCGGGACCAGGGATGACAAGGAAGGTGTTTCAGGCTGTGCCTTACAGGACCTGAGCAGAGCATAGTCAACCCTCGTCCCAAATATTGCAGTCATTCATGGAAAGGAACTGAGAGGAAAGAGCTGGATGCTTGGTGTCACGGCTGAATTATATCCCTCCAAGATGTTCAAAGCCCAGTGCTTGTGAATGTGAACTTGTTTGGAAACAGAGTCTTCATAGGTGATCAAGTTAAGATAAGGCCATTAAGGTAGGCCCTAATCCCACAAGCCTGTGTCTTTATAAAAAGGAGAAATGTGGACACAGAGAAAGACATGCAGAGAGGAAGACGATGTGAAGATACGAGGACAATGCCCCCTGTGAGCCAAGGAACACCTGGCTCCCAGCAGCTGGGAGAGAGCCGTGACACAGATCCTCCCTCACATGCTCGGAAGGAACCAACCCTGCTAACACCCCGATCTCAGGTTCCTGGAATCCAAAACTCAGACAATCAATTTCTGTTACGTAAATTCCCCAGTCTGTGGTCCTTTGGCAGCCCCAGGAAATGAATCCAGTCTGTGTTCTAAGTCTTTTCTTCTACTGTGGCGGTAAAGTCCAATTTCCTGGTAAATGACACATTAATATGGTCTCTATTTCTCTCTCCTCTCCCTTTTCCTCCTTTCTATGTCTCCCACCCCTACCTTTATTTTATTGAAAAGATAGGAAATGAGAGATTATGCAATGAAATACCTTGCTTTTATCCATGGACCAGGCCAAGAAATCCTTTTTCCCACCTCTTAAATCCAGGAACTCAAAGGAGTAAAGTGGGGCTGGTGACATTGGACATGGAGGAAAGTGACAAACTGTATATAAACTGTGTAGGAAACTTACCTGGGGGCAGCTGCCCCCCTCAGGTCCAGCCAGTGGTTGCCATGCTGGAAACCCAGCCCCAAGGGGTGGATTTTCTGCTGACCGGAGGGAAAGCCTCACACGTTTCCTTCCCATGTGTTCCTTGCTCAGCATGTTCATCTGGCGTTTGTGTCATCTCTTTAAATACACTGTTCAGGGCCAGGTGCGGTGGCTCATGCGTGTAATCCAGCACTTTGGGAGGCCAAGGCTGGTAGATCACCTGAGGTCCAGAGTTCGAGACCAGCCTGACCAACATGGTAAACCCCATCTCTACTAAAAATTAAAAAAAAAATTAGCTGGGCGTGGTGGCGGGCGCCTGTAGTCCCAGCTACTCGGGAGACTGAGGCAGGAGAATCGCTTGAACCCGGGAGGCAGAGATTGCAGTGAGCTGAGATCGCACCACTGCACTCCAGCCTGGGTGACGGAGCAAGACTCTGTCTCAAAAATAAAAATAAAATAAGAAATATAAATACGCCGTCTGAGTCTTCAGAATGGCTTTGCACAACCACTGGGGCAGTCTGCGTAGGAAAGATAGGATGAAACTCTGTCTTTCAAACGTAGAGAAAGGCAGAAGGGTGATAGGAGAGGGACACCCGTCACAAATCACGTGGGGGCATTGCCTACCCATTTTGCAATATTTGGTTCTGTCTTACTGGCAGCCTCTCTGGCCAAAAAAGACAACAAATCTTTGGTACCTCCACTTGCTCTGCATGAGGAACTGTAAAATGAAGTCATCTCGCCAAGGTCATCCATTCTGTTGTACCATGGGCTTCTAGGGTTTTTAATCTGAAGGATCGAGGAAGCTGTCTATCTGCCTCTGCAGCTCAGTTTAGACGTAATGTTTTCTCCTCATAGTCACTGTTACACTCTGGCCCAATTCCTAGTCAAATGATTTTATTTAGAATTGGGCTTTTACTTGGCTAAACATTTCCATATGATGCTTATTGCAAAATTAACCCTTCATGCCAACACATTTTTGTTTATTTAGGAGAAAGAAGGAGGTATTGGGAGTGAGGTCTAATGATGACATTAGTGTGTTATTAGCGCAGGTCATCTGGTAATAGTGAAGGCTGTGTGGCTGGCATACCTGGTGATTGGAAGCATATTAAATATCCAAATGAAACAGTCTCATGAAGCTGATTCAATGCAGAGTGATAAGTAAGGACACTGGAGTTCTAAGTGTTTAACAGGAATAATGTAACGGTGATAGCATGCCTCACATATTTTGAGTAACAATCCATTTCTTTTTTAAATGTATCTATCTGCCTCTCTCTCTCTCTCTCTCTCTCTCTCTCTGTCTCTCTCTCTCTCTGTCTCTGTCTCTGTCTTTATCTTTTTTACTGTGAATCTGTGTCCCTGGTACAAGAAATGACCTTATATTTTAAATAGGGAATTTAGTCACTTTAAATTTCAAACAGGTGGCCCTAAAGAAACAGCAAGTTTAGGAATACACATGTGATACTGAATTGTATGAGTGGATGCTTGGCTTAAGTCAAGTTGTCTTAGCTATTCATATGGTTTATAAATAAATTAATTCTCAGACAAGGTGCCCATTTGTTTTTAGAAGCATTAAATTTCACTTGTGACTTAAGTTACGGCTTTCAAATTAGGTTGTAAGTTTGACTTCGGTGACTTGTAACTTTATAAGGCGATCGTGTGTGGTCTTCACGGCACAGTCGGTATTTCCAGGAGGTTAACACGGCAAGCCATTGGGGTATAGAAAAAACAAACCTGAGAGCTTCTATTTATGTTCCTTTTATCTCATCTCATATCACACCATCATATTGTATCATATCATAGATGTCCAGATAGGACATTTTATATATTTTAAAAATTATATAAAATACAAATTTTACATGTATAAGAGTTGTATATGCTAATGGTGCATATTTAATTTTTTTTTTTTTTAAGGAATCAAAAACATTGGAAGACTACTGCCTTAGCATATGGGTTTTGGTTTCACCATACTGGAGATAGAATTTAAATAGCACGGCCGGGCGCGGTGGCTCAAGCCTGTAATCTCAGCACTTTGGGAGGCCGAGACGGGCGAATCATGAGGTCAGGAGATCAAGACCATCCTGGCTAACCCGGTGAAACCCCGTCTCTACTAAAAAATACAAAAAACTAGCCGGGCGAGGTGGCGGGCACCTGTAGTCCCAGCTACTCGGGGGGGGGCTAAGGCAGGAGAATGGTGTAAACCCAGGAGGCGGAGCTTGCAGTGAGCTGAGATCCGGCCACTGCACTCCAGCCTGGGCGACAGAGAGAGACTCCATCTCAAAAAAAAAAAAAAAAAAAAAAATTTAAATAGCATCCTTAAAGTAAGGGGGAAATAGGTTTTATGAAAACAAGCTCTAAAGCAAGGGAATCCTAATGGCAAAAAGTATTTTTATATTTTTCTCTATTTCAGTTTATCTTGGGCCCAGATGGGATCTAAGGCATTGTCAAGCATTTTGAGACCTCCCTTCTCTGGTCCTATTCTGGTTCTCCTGAAAGGAGGGGAAATATTACATTAAAAGTATTCTCCAATTCCACGGTCTGTTTTGAAGGAAAAATCCTAGAAACTCTTTGGTAGATCCAGTGTTTTATCATACTGTTCATGATACGGAAAGTGTTGAGGAGAGCAGTTATTTTCTAGCATCCTTATGGCTGCCTTTGTAGCTTTCATGTGGCTGTTTTGAGGTATATTTGATGTGGACATACTGTGCGAGGGCCGTGGAGCAGAGGATCCTGCCCCGGTGTTACGGTAACACACACTTGGAGCCTGGAGTCTTGGCTTCTGAACAGTGGCCTAACCACCTTGATGACTCAGTCAACTTACCTGGACTTGGTTTTTTTTGTTGTAAGATGAGGGAAATAAATTGTAAAGTGCTAGACAAACGTAAAGTGAAGGTATTCTTGCTGTGATTTCCCCACTTAGTCAGACCATCATACCGGCAGATGGAGTTGTGCGTGTTTTAAAAGGGATTTCTGGTAACTTGGTAATCTCCTACCAACTTCTTCATTGATTTCATATAGATGGCTTGACATTGACCTTTGTGGGAATATTTGCACCATAGAAATCAGCAGAACTGTAAATCAGGGCTTTTTTTCCTCCCACCTGCTTCCTCCCCTGCCACACAAGAGCTGGTTGTTAAACATTTTCCAGCACAGCACCATTGGCACCGTCACTGTGAACGGAGGTAGAGATCTACAGTCATCTTGTGCAGGTTGCATGCCCACCCCAGGGCATGTGATTCTCTTGCCAGAAGAACAAGGCACCAACTCATCAGACACAGACACCAGCCATCACAGGGCATTCCAGGTGAATGCGTGCATGTTCAGTTGGTCTTTGCAGGCATCACATATTACATGCTCTATGCTACGAGGTGACTTGGGAGATGAGGAAGAGACCCTGTCCTTCAACCCAATCACAGTCTAGTGACAGTGAGCTCTGAGTGTTATCCAAACAAGAACAAACCCAGAGCTGGTATGCGCAGGGCCCCACAGGAGAAGAGGCACCAGCTGTGCTGCCTGTGACGCCTGTCCCAGGGCAGTGGCCTGGGTAGGCGGGGTTAGGGGAGGAGGTTTCTGGCTGGACTCCCTGATCCAATTCCAGGGCTTTGAGGATTTCTGAATATGCCATGCCCCTCCCAGCCAGTCCTTTCACCAGGGTAATTATGGTGTTCATAAATTGAGATTGTTCATGTACAATTTCTACATCAGTAGCCAACTTCTTTAAATGGAAAGGAACAGATTATATATACCTATGTCTCCAACTAGAGCTGAACACGATTAGTGAGAGAAAACGTAGGCATAATGCCAATGCCTTCCCACTGGATTACCATGCACCTGATGGACTCCCCCAGAGACACACAGGGAGAAGCATCTCTTTTGGACCTGGATATCGCCTGTAACATTGTGACAGTCTGTTAACACAGGTCTCCACCACAGCCTCTCCCAATGCGTCCTCCATCTGACACACCATAAGGCTTTTTAAAGCATGCTCAAACAGTGAGATGCCCTTTGATTCAACTTGGTAGACATCTATTGAGCACCTTCTGTTACCACGTACCAGGCATTGACGGTAGCCCAGTTCTGACCCGAGGCTAGGTTTTCCAGCTCAGCTCCTCCCTGGCTCCCAAGCGGATGACCGAGTTCTCCGGTGTTCCCCTGTCCTTTCGCGTCCCCATGCCTGTGCTCACTCCGCCCCTCCCCTGGCTTGCCTTCTCCACTGTCCGCTCATCTTTCATTGCTGAAATGCTGAGTCAGGCCCTAATGATAAAACACCTAAAAGGAAATTGTGACAAGGACAGGAAAGCCTGAAGGTGAAGAACACGTGCAACATGAGAACCGCATCAGCAGGTGGGCAAAGGTGAATCAAAGCCACGTGTGAGGGGAAAGTCAAATTAAGGCAGAAGCTGGCATCACTGGGTGATATGGTTTGGCTGTGTCCCCACCAAAATCTCAACTTGAATCATATCTCCCATAATTCCTATGTGTTGTGGGAAGGACCTAAGAAGAGGTCATTGAATCATGGGGGCCAGTCTTTCTCGTGCTATTCTCGCGATAGTAAGTCTCACGAGATCTGATGGGTTTATCAGGGGTTTCCGCGTTTGTTTCTTCCTCATTTTCTCTTGCCGTCGCTACCTAAGAAGAACCTTTCACCTCCCGCCATGATTCTGAGAACTCCCCAGCCACGTGGAACTGTAAGTCCAATTAAACCTTTTGAACTTTTCTTTGTTTCCAGTTTTGGATATGTCTTTATCATCAGTGTGAAAACGGACTAATACACTGGGGAAAAATCATCTGAATTAAGAGAGTACTGGGGTGGGGCCTGGGGTACCAGGGCTGATGCTGCCCCAGCATTTTGGCTTCCACAGTGGAGCACAGGGAGGAAGTTGGGAAAGAAGGAGGAAAGAACGATTGCCCGGAAGCATTTCACTATCCTAAGAAGAGTGAGCCTGAAGATTGAAGAAGGCAGTTGCAGAGGTTGTCTGCCATCCTGGACAAGAGACATACTTGTTGCAGACATTTGCTTGAGGACAGAAGAGACTGGGGCTGCTGTTGCCTCTTCTGTTTCATGGCTTTACTCTGAGAGCCCTGAAAGCACTGACCCTTTGCTTCAGTCATCCATTGAGTTATTCCCACCCAGCCCAATGTGGGTTCAGAACCCTTTTTGAAACAGAGACATCTCCAACTTGTATTTGTGTCTAAGAGTGTTAGTCTCCTTTGTCAGACTATGAAGAAGCCTTGTCAAGGCAGGAGGGAAGCGTGCTCTTGGCAGCTTCGCAAATCTGGCTTTAGCTGAATGGTATTTTGTGTTTGTTTTCTTTAATCCTAGTCAACTGGACATGGAGCAGTTGAGAGAGGCAAGTATGTGTGAGCCTGGACAGCTTTCCAGATCTGGGGGCAGAGGAGGGTTGATAGCCCTTCATGGCAGGGTGCATGCAAAAAGTTTTGCTTGCCGACGTAGATGAACTTGACTGTCTACTCAATTTGGTGTATAGTTTGAAAGGTAATGCTGTATTCAGAATAAAAGAATGTGTGTATCTACCTAAAAGCAGAAATTATAATGGGTTGGTGGCTGATGGGACTTTTAGAGTTTGAGCTATCAACAGGAGACTTGGATCTTGTGTTTTTGTGTTTTCTGTTTTTTTTGTTGGTTTGTTTGTTTTGTTTTGTTTTTTAAGGTAGGGGAGGTTATTCTACTGTGTGGTCCAAGGGGGCATACCCCTTAGCTATTGCACGGATCTCAGTGTTTCAGGCACGTGCTAGGCTTTGGAATGTAAGTACTAGAATGTTTTAGGTTCAAAAATTTCTTGTTATGAATTTAGAATATGAGTTTTGCCTGTAACATGTGCCAGAGAGACAGACCTGAGAACCACACTCATGCTGAAGGACCAAGGTATCTGAACCTGATCACTGAACACGAGATCAGGGTGAGTCACTGCAGTCTATGTTTGCTGGGTACCTGCGTATGTTTTGCAAATCCAAGAGTATGGGAAATGGCAGAGAAGGAATGAGCCATGGCTTCAAAAACCTTGAGATTCAGCACAAATATGTCCGCTGGGATGTGTAAACATTTTCAGCCCACAGATATGTGGAAACCTAATTCTACAGAGACATTTGCTAACTAGGCAGCAGATTACAACACATGCTGTGTATGAGTTATGGAAGAGTAGGATCATAAGTTAAATGGGGTCATTAATGTAGCTTGCCAAATTGTGAAGACTCTTGTAGTAGTATTAAAATTGTACTCAAGCCTATAGAAATGTGAAGCATCTAAACAGTCTCTATGGGGTCTTTAAATAAGTATTTAAAATGTCACTTAAAAAACGTAGCTGGTAGTCTTACCAAAGAAAAAACTTAGTACGAAGCTGGATCTGGTCTGATTTTTTGAAACTGCAGATGGGCCTGTTGCCTTTGTCTCAGTCTTATCTAAGAAAGGCCAGCAGAACAGGTCTGGAGGTCAACATAGGTAGTTTTGAAATACAGTCACGTGCCCCATAATGACTTTTCAGGCAGTAGACCACATTTACAACGGTGTCTGCTAAGATTGTAATACGGCATTTTTGCTGTACCTTTTCTATGTTTGTTTGTTTGTTTATTTATTTATTTAGAGATGGAGTCTTCCTCTCACCCAGGCTGGAGTGCAGTGGCCCAATCTCGGCTTACTGCAACCTTCGCCCCTTGGGTTCAAGGGATTCTCCTGCCTCAGCCTCCCTAGTAGCTGGGACTACAGGTGTGTGCCACCATGCCCAGCTAATTTTTTTGTATCTTTTAGTAGAGACAGAGTTTCACCGTGTTGGCCAGGCTGGTCTCGAACTCCTGACCTCAAGTGATCCGCCTGCCTTGGCCTCCCAAAGGGCTGGGATTACAGGCATGAGCCACCGCGCCCAGCCCTATGTTTATTTTAGATACACAAATACTTACCATTGTGTTATAGTGCCCTACAGTATTCAGTACAGTCACATGCTGTACAGGTGAGCAGCCTAGGAGCAATAGGCTTCTGAAACCCCCAAAATTTGAGACAGGCCTCAGTAAATTTAGAAAGCTTATTTTGCCAAGGTTGAGGATGCGTGCCTGTGACACAGCCTCAGGAGGTCCTGACAACATGTGCCTAGGTGGTCAAAGCACAGCTTGGTTTTATACATTTTAGGGAGACACGAGACATCAATCAACGTATGTAACATGAACATTGGTTTGGTCTGGAAAGGCAGGACAACTCAAAGGAAGGAGAGGGCTTCCAGGTCACAGGTAGGTGAGAGATAAATGGTTGCATTCTTTTGAGTTTCTAATTAGCCTCTCCAAAGGAGTCAGTCAGACAGGCATTTATCTCAGAGAGCAGAGGGATGACTTTGAATAGAATGGGTGGCAGGTTTGCCCTAAGCAGTTCCCAGCTTGAATTTTCTTTTTAAGTGATTTTGGGGGCCTAAAATGTTTTCCTTTCACGTTCCCCAAAATTTTTAAAATTTTTTTGGAGAAAGCATTTTAGAAGAAGATGAGTCTTTGATCCCAGGTTTTGTCTGATCTTTCATGACTAGGATGACTTATTCCTAGACAGATAGTTTCTGAGTTATTAGGAAAGCTCATTTTTATAAAGTTGTTCTATGAAGAGAAAATAGAGGAAGGAAGAAAAACAACAACAAGCAAAGAACAATCCTGGAAAAATCAATATAGGCCACATTACTCTGAAGCCCATACATCAGTAGGCAGGTATGAAAGTGGCTTATGTGTGTAAATAGGTTGCTGTTATTTTCTTCTGAAGTTTAACTTATCTGGCTTCAGTTCACAGGGCTTTACAAAAGCACAGCTTAGTTTTCAGTGATTCCAAATTCAGAAAAATTGGGAAAAAAAAGGAAGGAACAAAAAATTGAAAACATTATTTTTAAGACTTGTAGCCCACAAAACTTAGAATTCAGTCCAAACTGTAGAAAATAATAAAAATTGAAAAACATTAGATAAGACTAGAATCTAACAACAGGTGTACTACAGTTTTGAAACATAATTATTCTGTCTTCAGTTTCCCATTTTTACTAAAGAGAAATCATGGTAGGACTGGTTTGCTTTATTATACTTGGCCTAATGATTTGTATACAGTGCAGCAAGAATAATTATTTTTACATAGGCTTTTAAATTGGCTTTGATGGAACTGTGTTCCATAGGACGAATCTCAGATAAGACTTTTTTAAAGCCGAGCCCAGCCATGGATTTGTGCCATCAAATACCTATGAGTTGGGTGATCCTCTCCTCTTGAGGTTCCAAGATAAACTTGAGGCTCCTGGACCTATCAGAAAGTGACATTGTTTACCTACCACAGGTCAGGAACCCTGTGCAGGGCCTGTGTAGACAAAGGTATGAGGCCACTTTTTTCCAAGGGGTTTTTATTGGCTTCGTAAGTCAAGTTTGATTCCTTAAAGGAAAGCACACCATTCCAGTCAAAGTCTTGGTAAAATAAACAGTTTCTCTGACTGTGGCCTGTTGCAAGTGAAAATTGATTCTTACTACACTTATGCAAATAACTGTATTGTTATAAGTTGGTTATCAGAAACCTGCATTTAAGAACACCTGTTAAGAGTTCTATAGCTGATTATAAAACCACCTTCTAAGGAGGACCAAAACAAGACAATTGTCCATGGATGACAAAAGGTTTTAGGTAGCCATAGGGAAAGACACAATTGACAAGGAAATTTGTTACCTTGTGGCACACCACAATTTAACATAAAAATTATAATTATTACTGATAATGTACATTAAGTTATATTAGAATTACAGGAGTTTACCCTAATTTTGGAACACATACCAATAACATTTTTACAAATACAACCTAAAGAAAACCAAACACCATTTCATATTTGACAATGTTTCCTGTATAATTTTCATACCAAATAAGCCAAATTATGTCACTTTTGGACTCTAGGGAATCTAATGTCTTAAAGGATTAATTAGGTAAGAAAAAGACATAATTTATAATTTGATTTTGGAAAGTTTGTCAAATATCAAAAGTTTAATACTTTTGATATCATAAAATAGGGTCATTCATTTAACCAAAGTGATAACTCAAGGATTTCAAAGAAGGCAAACATCTTCATTCTTTAAGAGAGGAGACTTAATGTTCCAAACAATAAGCCCTAATAAAAATAGCACAAAGTCAATTAAATTTGTTTTCAAAATTTTTTGAGCAATCTATAAAATTTTAATCTTGACCATAAGATACAGCTTCCATAAGCCTTTTATAACCTTTATAATGTTTATTGAGGAGTCAGTTAATGCTTCAAGGAAACTTTGTTAATTTGACACAGGGGCCTATATTCTAGTCTTGCATCAGTGTGCCCTGCAACATTAATGATTAGTTTATAGAGAAACTGAACTTATTTTATCTTTCAAAATCGGCCTTTACAATCTCTTCCACGATAGTCTCTGGGCCTTGAGTTGAAATGGCTTTAATTTCTGGCCCTGTGTCTCAGGAATGTAGTTTATTTTGATTGGCATCTTCTATGGGACCTGAAGATGGGGCTTTAATTGCTGTCAGTGTTTAAAATTTAGTAGGATTTGATGTCCTTTTTAGACCCAGGACTCAAAGCTCCATAACTCAGTGTCACAAGTACTTTAAAAATACATATAGAGAGATACACAGATATAATAACTTTAATTGAAAAAAAATTAATTTCAGTTTTTTCCTAAGTAAACCAAACTTAATATGACAACTTGATCATATAAAAGTTTTTTTTTTTTAATAAATCCTCTTTTTGTGACTCACACAGACTGTTCATGACATGCTTGGACTTTCTAGTTTGTCCTGAACATCCCTCTTTCTTAAATAACCAGTCATTTTACTCTAGCTCTAAATTTACCATACAATATTTTTTTCTCATATGAAATTATTTCTTTTTAAGCTTTCTTGCCAAAGAAACCTCTTTATTTTTATAACTTTCTTTATATCTATTTTATTTCCTTGTTCCTTTTACCTTGTTTTGTACATGACATTTAAATAAGCTTTGAATTAGACACAAATTGTTCATCTTTTTTAAAAGGACACCCTGTTTTTAGAGATAATGTTTTCCTACAAATACATTTTTATTGGTAAATACCCAAATAATGAAATACCTATTATTTAATTTAGTATAACTTTAGATTCTAAATTATGATGAGTTTGTCTACAAGTATTTATCCTGTTACATTTACCTAAATATTTTATTTTCTTTACCTAGATTATTTATGGAAATTGTGATAGTCATCATTTAAAGTTATGGAACCACTGTTGCAAAATTATAACTGAGACAGTGAAAAAGATTTGACCTAACTGACTGCATCTTGCTTTTTACCTCCAAGCTGTCCTTGCTCATTCCTGAGCATAGGCCAAATTAACTTTTGGAGGAACTAGTTTATAGTTTAGTTTTGAAACAAAGATGATAATAAATTTTACTGCCTGTGGGCTAGACTGCCTAAAGCCACAATATTATAAGTTATGGTAATCTTACTAAATTTAAGATGTAGCTATTTCTGTTTAACCAATATTAATGTTTTATTTATTAAAGATTACACAAGGAAAGATCATTCTGATTTGGGCTAGGTTTATAGTTTTGTAACCCCTATGCCAAATTTTTGACACCTTATAGTATTTGGCAGGGATAAGTATGAAGTTGCTTGATTAATAAATGTAAACAAAAATATGTGCTGGCAATTTTTAAGGCATTTCTAATACTACTTTACCAATAATTTTAAAGCTAGCTTATTTATTAAATATATTACTTAAGTTATATAAACTTGAAAAAGCATTTGACTAGTCTCTTCCTTTTTCCTGATAAAGTATTTGATTCAAGTTCTTTAATTTTCTTAAACTAATTAATTGGAGCTCTTTATATATTTTCAGTAGTGAAACATTGTATACACAACACATAAATACATAGACATATTAGGCACGCCAATAGAAGTACATCTTATAGATTCATAAAAACCATTTTCGTTTTTTCCTGTCTTAGACTTTCAGATTCTTGATAACCTGTTTCACAATCCTAGGCAGTGGTCACCTAAATAGCCTTAAATTTGCATGTTAAAGGAAACAACTAAGCTGAAAATCACACAGCAAAATTTACATTATAAAGTACAGAGAGAAAAAGTCTGGTGGTACTAGAGGGAAATTAAAGATGGATGCCAAATCAAACATAAAATTATAGAAATCTATCATAGGATTGTATAAGGAGACCAGTTTTTTTTAGATAGGGACTTCCTATCTTTTAACTGGATCTCTGAGCTCTGGGCAGAACCCACACTGAATCCTGGGTCTCCAAAAAGGGAGAATTGTTATGAGGTTAGACGCTTTTACAGTGCACTTAAAAAAATTTTTTTATTTAAACAAAGACATTCTTAAGTGTCTAAACCATACTCTTCATTAAAAACCCAAGAGTAAACTCTGTTGCAACTGTTTTAGTCAAAACAAAACAAAACAAAACACAGGGGTCTTGGCTATCTGTGTTGCTGGGATGTGAACATACCACGTGCCCTGTTTCACCTCCTGATATTTCTGTTCTTCATCACATCCTGCCTGGTCTCTGACCAATCATCTATTTATGCCTTGATTGACTTCATTTATTCAATAAACATTGGCTGAACACCTGCTTAAGGTGCATACTGTTCCGAAAGCTGGACAGACAAATGAGGACCCATTCCCTGCTCTTTTGGGGCTTATATCTCTATGGGAAAATCCAAGGCTTTGCCTCTCTGACCCTCAAGGAGCCCATTAGGGTCTGACATGGAGTCTTGCTATGAACATGCTATGAACATGCTCAGTTTGGGTCTCTCCTGGTCTGTGCTTTCAGAGTCTCCCTGTTCTACTGGTCCCAACTCCTCATTATGCCCAAGGCTGTGGAGCAGAGTATCAAATTCAGCAACAAAGGGAACAGAAAAGTTCCCTTCTCTTTCTGTCTTTGTTAGAACCATCAACCTATTTTACAGCTAAATTTGCAAAAAATTTTCTAGCGGCTTGGCAAGGCTTTCCTCATAGAGGAGTGGTAATGAAGCCCTTTTATCCAGCCCCATGGTACGTACAGTGTCACAGCTGTTGGTGAAATTGATAGGTGCCCATGGATTAATTCAAGCCAGTAGAGAAGAAAGCAGCCATCACCTCCGGGCAAGCCTTTGGGATTCCTGATTGTGGCTTTCTGCTCAGCTCTTCTCGAGAGGGTGCTGGAGTGGGGGAACTCATGTCATTCATCAAAGCTCCACTTTGATGAGGAATGCCTCATTCTGGCACCAAAGTGATATCTGCCCACTTATCACCAGGTTTCAAGCTGATTTATGGGCAACCTAACTTCTTTGATTTGGTTTACACTTTTGTTTCCTTGAAAGCCAGCCTTTCCTGTTTGATGTGCGTTGTTTTTTCCCCCGATAATTAACACAAGGTCATGATTACCTTGATTCTGGGGACTCTTTCTGGTGTGGATTTGCTTGTGTTCCCCAATGGTAGTTCTGGTTACATTGTTTCACCTGATTATTAATGATTTTTTTCCTGTGAGGCAGCTGTGCATTTCATCCTGGTCTTCTGCTTGAATTGTTACAAATTATGAATTGATAGACTTCAAATCAAATTTTATTGTGCCTTATGTAAATACTTGGGAAAGAATTTTTTATTTAAATAAATCAGCACCAAATAGTTTTCTTTTGAACGCATAGACTTCTTTTGCATTTCTTTTTTCTTAATTGTTTTTCTGTTGCTGTGAATCTTGAAGATCTGAGTAATGAATGATAGTTACCTTTTTTTAACCAAGTTGTTCATTGCAAGTATTTTTTTGTTATTGTTGTTTTAAGTGAATTCAAATTTGACCTAAGGAGATAGTGGTAATCTTATGCTTTATTGGGTTTTGTTTTAAACTTTGTGAACATCATGGACAAAAAAAAAAAAAAAGCCCTTAAACCTGCAGATGTTGGGGGGCGCTGTATGTGTGCATTTGTATACATAAGTGTGTATGTGAGTTTCATTGAGCTGTTAAGAACAAGAAGCCCTCAAGGTGGGAACAAAAGGGAGGTCTTGCCAAAGCCAGAAAGATGATAAATGTACAAGAGCCCCTTGTTAGGGCAGTTCCACAGAGGGCACATCTGGAGAGAGTCTCGGAATACGGAGTAGCTCACTTTTAGTAACACAGTGCTTGTCTTGGTAGCTAACGTTCATATAAAAAAGGAGACCAAAATGTAAAATATGTACTTGCTTTTCAGAAAATCTCTTTTTCTGACAGTTCAGTTTTTTTCTTGTTAGAATTGGAACTCAGCCTAGCCTTGTCTTGAACAAGACTAACAGGATTGTGAGGTGGGGAAAATATTAATAATAAAGCCTAGGAAAGGGTTATTACCATCTCTCTCAGCTCTCATCATTCTACCTTTCATAGGAATATCCAAGATAAAGGTCTTCAGGGCATGCCTTGAATGATCCGCATCCATCTTGCCAAGCCTTGGGCTCCTACTCAAGCTTCAGGCTGTTTTCCACTCCTGGCTGGGGCCACACTCCTGTCCCCACCCACTCAACCTGCTGCTCAGAATCCCTCTCTCCCTTGCAATTCCTCCTCTAGGACTTCCCTTTCCCCAACACTGGGTCACTGTATCTTGTTCTCAGTGAATTCATCTTCCTTGCCCCATATTCAACCTCCACTCCATCCCCATTTCCCTTCTACTATTCTACCTTTCCATCTGTTATCAAAGGAATATCACTTTCTAACATACTAACTCATTTACTTTTTATGGTGGTTGTTTACTGTCATCTCTCTCTGCCTCCGCAGGTCGCTACTTCATTGGAAGTGGAGCCTATTGGAGGGATCTCAGTCTAGGGCTCCAACTGTACAGAGCAGTGATTTGGACTTTGCAGGCACTGATCAGTATTTGTTGAAAGCATACATTCCTTGCACTACAGTTGTTTTATCTTCTTACTGAATGTGTTCACCCAGCTTTATAGCATCTTCACAGCATGGCCCAGTGCACTGCATGGCAATTGGTACCCAAAAAAGCCTAGAGACTGATCATGTAACCCAAGAGTTTTGTTTTCTCATGGCTCCTGCCTTTGTGTTAGGCAGGGCACTGGCACTCACTGGAGAGAAGACGGATACAAAAAGAGCAGTTAGGAGTGAGAGGAACTCTTATATCTTCAATGGCTGATTTTATTACTACTTTTAAGCAGATAAAGACATTTAGCAATTTTACTTCCAGAGGATTGTCTGGAATCACTTCTTTACAAAAGAGAGATAACACTGTCTACAAAGATTTGGTAGAAACACAAGACTCTTAAATTCATATCTGCATTGGAAAAAGGCCCTAACCAGTAGCTTTATACTTTCAAGGAAACCAGGAATTCCGTGGAATATTCCATTAGATAACTGAAAGGACTTTTTGTCAGCCTATTTTCTCTGTTGTCCAGATGGGCTAATTTCTATTGTTCTGCCTGTGAGTTCACTGGTTCTTTCCTCTGTCTCCTTCACTCTTCTGCTGAGTTCATCCATTGAGTTTCTTATTTTGACCAATTACTTTTTCCATTTGGTTCTTTTTTCAAAAACTTTTTTTTGTCTGTCAAGATTTTTTTTTTTAATTTGTTTCAAGTGTGTTTATAATTGCTTATTGAAACAATTTTATGATGGCCATTTGAAAATTCTTCTTAAATGTCTTCCATATCTGTGTCATCCCAGGGTTGGCATGTGTCAATTGTCTTTTTTTCTTTCAAGTTGTGATTTTCCTGGTCCTTGGCATGTCAAGTGATTTTTCAATTGTATCTTGGACATTTGGGGAATTATGTTATTAGACTGTGGGTCTTACTTAAACTTGTTTTAACAGATTTTTTTCTGACATTGTGTCACTGGGTCAAGGGATGTCACCTTGTTATTGCCAGGTAAGAGTAGAAGTCCAGGTTCTCCACTCTGCCTCCAGTGACACCTGGATCGGAGAAGGGCATCTCATTACTGCTGGGCAAAGGTGGGAGTTCAGATTTCCCACCAGGTCCTCCAGGACGCTGTGCTGGCTGGGAGGGGATGGAGTGCTTTGTTACATTGAGGAAAGGGTGGTCTCATTATCACTGGAGGATGATGGAGGTTCCAACTCCCCACTTAGCCTTCTCTGACATCAGTCACCCAGCAGGTAGAGGATGTGAGATTACAGCCCCCACCCCAGTCTTTGCTGATGGGAGTTGGGGTAAGGCCACAGTTTTTCCATGAGTTCAGTTGGTGTAGGGCAGTTACTGTCTAGAGGTTTTCGGTCTTGCTAGGCTGCCGCTTTCCTGATCCTTTAGCCACAGACAGCAGGCTTTTCTTGGGGCTTTTTTTGTCTACATCCCACTGGCATGAAAAAACATACGAGTAGAAAGAGTTCACCACTATGATATTCCTCAGATCCCGAGGTGTTCCCTAGCTGGTGTGTCTTCTCTCTACCTCTCAGAGTCTCTTATGTTTATTTTATATGTAGTGTCCAGGGTTTTTAGCTGTGCTTTTTGCAATAGGAAGAAGTGTGCCTACTCAGTCTTATCCTAGAACTGGAAATCTGGAAGAACTACTTTAATTTCCTGTTTTAGAAGAAACAACTCTGAAAAGAAGATCAAAAAAGAATAAAAGGTTTTATGTTGGCATGTTTGTTGTTATTATTATTATTATTATTGTAATTTCAAGAACCCTTTCTGTGGCTTTTTTTTCCTGATCTGTTTCTTAGAATTGATTTCCCTTCAACTTGGTGTTTTGATATTTTGTGATCTTCCAGTGGGAAATTGTATACTGCTTCCCCTCCCCCACCCGAAAGTGCAATTGCTTCTTGCTTTAAAACTAGGTATTTATCTAGTTGATGTTCCATGGTAATTGGCGACATCTTGAGTAGAAACCAAGTAAGTGGATTTTAAGTTTCCCCATGAGATGTGCTGTAAATGTGCCTCCGCTCTCTCTGGCTGGGGAGAGCTGCTCTTTCAGGCTTTTGACCTTTGAGTGTCCCTCTTGGTCATTCTTGATAG
Source organism: Mandrillus leucophaeus (assembly GCF_000951045.1). NCBI lineage: Eukaryota > Metazoa > Chordata > Mammalia > Primates > Cercopithecidae > Mandrillus > Mandrillus leucophaeus. The sequence continues at coordinate 227,739 of NW_012101297.1, forward strand.
TGCCTGAGTTATTGTTCAGCAGCAGTGCAGGAAAGGAACACTCTAACCTCCACCACCGGATATAGAGGAGAAAGGAACCTTACGACTGCCCCGTGTCCTCTTTGGGTTGGTTCTCACCATTTGGCTCCCCTGCTTGAGTTTCTTTGACCGTGCCTGGAGAGTGGCTTGGCACAAGGCCTTCTGGTCAGTGGGATGTGCATGCCCACTGTCTGGTGCGGCAGCCAGGAGGGAGATCAGGTGGATGAGAGGTAGAAGATATGCATTTTAGGTTCAGTCGTGCCAGGGAATCGTGATGTGTTTTGACTCTGAGCAAACCGGCGGGCATTGCTGTGCTTCCCAAATGTCCCTTCCAGCACAAAGTGCCCGCAGATGGACACTCAGACTCTTCTGCCCAGTCCCCAGTGGTGAGGGCTGAAGCCAGCTTCCTTCCTGGTTTCTGTCCAGTGCCTTTTCGTCAACACTGTCATGTCGTTGTTCATACCCGGTTTATTGTAAAAATTGCTGATCATTCTAATTTGGAGGTGACTCTTTTTTCTTAACCACAATTGAAATTATTCTTACAGCTGACTCTGTAATCATTACAAAAGGGAATAAAGAACTATTCAAAGCTTTACTTCACTGAATATATGTGTTTCATTCTGGGGAAAAAGCTCCTGCCTCTTTGATCAGCCCTATCGTGGTCTGTATCCTCTCTGCTTGGCACTGCAGCACTCATATTCTGTGAATTTGGGGGACTGTTTTTTTTTTTTTTAACAGCTGTATGGTTGATGACAAACAACCGTGCATCAATTTTGACTGATATTTTGTTTGCCTTTTAAGATTTAATTAACATTTGTAAAATTTGGGAGAGTTAAACTTCATCATGAGATAGTAAGAATCCAGTGCTGTTTCTAGATAATTGTTTTCGGCTGAAGGATAAATACAGCTGGAAAGGAGAATTCTGGAAGGGGGACTAAGTAGTAATTGAAGTATTTACCTTTAAGGTTGGAGCTGGTGATAAAATTGGTTATGTGAGTATTAAATTGGAGACATGCATCACTGTTAAATCCAGTAAAATTATCAGGCACTGTTCAGTTTGAAAGACGTTTTCAGAATGCAGTGATTGAAAATGTACTCAGACCAACTTAGAGATCATCTCCTCAAATTTCAGACATGTTTAACCTATACTCTACCTTTATATAGACAGACAGACAAAATTATTAATAAACACACAAATCCCTTTTATGTACGTTTACTAATGAGAAATTTAGATGCATTCATCTTCTCCAAATGCAACTGAGAAAAATTTAAGTTTTTTAAAACACACATTCCTGAGTTTGTGTTTAGTCTTGAGAAGGTAAAGTCAACTCAAGAGTCTGAAATTGTTTTTAAACATTTAACAACCTAGAATCAGCATTAATGATGAGTGTCTTCGGCTTCAAGGTCACAGCCATTTTTGTGATTATTACTACTGTTTATTTATGTTAATGGTATGCAAGTCTTTGTGTAGCATCATGAAGAGTCCCTGATTGAATGCTTTCAATGTGAATTTAGAAGGTCAAACACAGGGCAGGGGGAAACTAAAACCAGCCAACAAACAGAAACTCTATAAAAGGGTGGAGACATGGCATGTAATACTGATCTGGACAGGTAGATGGCGATAACTCAGCTGGAGGACTTCAAACCAGTGGGGTCTCATAAATTCCAGACAAAGAAAACTCTCCCAGCTAGGCGCTGTGGTTCACGCCTGTAATCCCAGCACTTTGGGAGGTTGAGGCGGGCGGATCACTTGAGGTCAGGAGTTTGAGACCAGCTTGGTCAACATGGTGAAACCCCCGTCTCTACTAAAAATACAAAAATACAAAAATTAGCTGGGCTTGGTGGCAGGCGCCTGTAATCCCAGCTTCTCGGGAGGCAGAGGCAGGAAAATAGCTTGAACCCAGGAGGTGGAGATTGCAGTGAACTGAGATCACGCCATTGCACTCCAGCCTGAGTGACAAGAGACCCCCCCCAAAAAAAAAGAAAAGAAAAAGAAAACTCCCGCAAAATTCCAAGCACTTTTATTGATTCATTATTCATTTAATGAACACTTGTTGAGCATGGGTTACATACTAAGCATTATGCTGGGTGCTGGCTTTATAGCAATGAGTAAGACATAGCCCTAGGCCCTAGAAGACTTACAATCCGACAACCTAATGGGAGAGAGAGACTACAACAGACAATGATAATGCAGGATATATTCCAGTTATTAAATGCTGAGTAACGAATGACCCTATGACTTACAGGCTTAAAATAACCATTTCATTGTGCCAGTGGATTCATTGGGTCAGGATTCTGAACAGAGCCCAGTGGGAACAGCTAGGCTCTTCTCCGATGCCTGGTTCCCAGTGGGGAGACTCCAGAGTAGGGGATAGAAATCAAGGGCTGGTGTCTTTACTCACAAACCTGGGGGTTGATGTTGGCTGTTGGCTGGGACCTCAACTGGAGCTGTCAACTGGAGCAGCCTGTCCATGTAGCCCAGGCTTCCCCCTGGCAGACAGCTTCAAGGGAGTAGCATTTCTTAGCTGGTAGTTTAGGGCTCCAAAAGTCAGTGTCCCCATTCACGCGTCATAAGGTTATGACCTGGCCTTGAGAGTCATGCATTTTTTTTGCCACGTTATCCTGGTTACAAGCAAGTTAGTAGCCCTCTTAGATCAAGAAAGGGGAAATTCCATTTCACCTCTTGATGGGGGAATGACTTATGTTCTAGAAGAGCCTGGGGGATATACAATATTGTTGTAGCCATCTTTGGAAAATACAGTCTGCTGTAGATGATAATTTTTAAATATGTCTTTGACAATCTTCTCTGAAAAAAGTGAAACCCCATTTCCCTAACTCTTAAGTGCAGGCTAGTGACTCTCTTCTCTTCAACTAAGTGACATAAATGGTGCTTTGTAACTTTCGAGGTGAGGCCATAGCTTCTGCCTGGTTTCCTCTCTCTTTTTCTCTGTCTTCTGTCATCCCAGAGGAAGCCAACCAACATGACATTCAAGCATCCCTGCGATGGGCCCATGAGAAGAGGAACTGAGATCTATAGCCAATAGCCAGCACCACCTTGCCAGCCTCAGGCAAGCCCAGCTGACATCTTGACTGCAACATTCCAAGAGACCCCAAGCCAGAACTGCTCAGCCATGTCAGTCCTGAATTCTCCACCTTCAGAAACTGTTGGAGATAATAAGTGTTTTTGTTATTTTGAGCCATCATATTTTGGTTATGAGGAATAGATAACCTGTACCTACAGCCTGACATATAGGCATGCAGGCGTGTGTATTGGGTGTATATATGAGAGCCACCTTGTCCAGGTTCCCGGGTCAGGTAGACTTTCTGGAGGAGGAACACTTTGATAAGTCTAAAATGGCTTATCCTGGCATTTAGTAAGCATCTTTCTTACTGGCATCCTACTTGGCATATCAAAGTTCACGCATCTAATGTGAACATTGGCATATCCAAGAACATTGGAAATGGGAAAAGAATTACAGGTGAATTGTTGTCAAAGTAGAGTTAATTGTCGGTGAAATGGGACTTCCTCTTGCACTGGTTAGAGAATGAAGACAGCCAATGTATCTAAAGAGCTGAGAGCAGGACCTGGCCCTAGTTGGGCCACAGTAATTTACCTACGCCTATCTTTTGAAGTCAGCCTCAGCATCACCCTGGAGTTGCTACAAATGGGGAATCGCAGGCCCCTCCCTTCAGATCTAGGAATCTGCATTGTAACAAGCTGCAGCGATGCAAATGCACGTTAGAGTTGAGCGGCCCCGCTGCAGAAGACAGAGGTTCTGTACTGCGGTGGAGTTCCTGGTACACCGCAGGTAGAGTGCGTGGTGGGGAAATCTGGATGACAGCCTTGAAAGCCAGAAGTAACTAACTAAAGAAACAGAAAACCATTTCTCCTGGTTCTTACAAATGACTTTCTTACTTCTAGGTTCTATTTTTAACCTGAAGTGCTCTTTGAATAAAAATAAGACTGAAAAAAAAGGTAAATTGGTTCCTGTAATTTCCTTTTTTTCTGGTACTTTAACCTCTCTCTTGGGACTGTAGAGCTCATTAATCCAGTCCCAAAGAAAATTGTCATTTTTCATTAATGGCTTCTTAACCTTCACCTTATCTGAGTACGTGCAGAATTAAGTCTCTCTTGAACAGCCTCCAATCCCCACTCCCCTGCCAGCTCATTTTCTCCAGAAAGGACCTGGAGGATCAATATTGCAGAGGAACCTGAGTTGATCAATGGGACAAGGTTTCCTTTGCAACACTGTGTGGCTCATGATGACTTCCTTGGCTGAGCTGTAATTGTGGTGGCAGGCGAGAGAGCAAAAGGATGCATTTGCGGGAAGCTGCAGTTCTCCCTGTTGTTCTGATGGAAAGGATCACAGGCTGGCCTAGCTTTGCAGTGACCCCAGGCTGAAGTGTGTTGTTTTAGCTCCAGCCAAAATGCAAAGTGTGATTGGGATCTGCCATTCTAAAACGAGGCAATAGAAGGCCTCTGTGTTTGTGAGTTTGGATGGATCAGAAATTGTGGCCAAATAGAATAACCTTCTCAGAGACAAGCGCCATCCTGCGAGAGCAGTGTAACACATGGACTGTATGGCTCCAGGAACAGATGGAGCCTCATTTGAATTCCAATATGTCACTTGTTTGTCCCCGGTTCTTTACAAAGAGCAGAGGAGGGACCTATGGTGTCCCTAGTCAACATAGTAAACATGATTATTGAAGAAAAGAAGAGGTGCTGATAATTCTCTCCAGCGTAATCCTGAGCAATCAAAAAATGAGATTACGCTGTCCCTGGTTATGCCCGAGCACACACACTGTTTTTCCCCTGGCCCAGCCCAGCTCTGGTTAGATACTGGGTGGAAATGGAGGGAGCCAAAGAGAGTGCAGGCCTTCTCATAGATAATTAAGATTGTACTGTGGTTATTTGGAGATAAAATGGCATATGATTTAAGATAAAACTCTGCTGTAATCCCAGCACTTTGGGAGGCCGAGACGGGGGGATCACGAGGTCAGGAGATCGAGACCATCCTGGCTAACACAGTGAAACCCCGCCTCTACTAAAAAATACAAAAAACTAGCCGGGCGAGGTGGCGGGCGCCTGTAGTCCCAGCTACTCGGGAGGCTGAGGCAGGAGGATGGTGGGAACCCAGGAGGCGGAGCTTGCAGTGAGCTTAGATCGCGCCACTGCACTCCAGCCTGGGCGACAGAGCGAGACTCCGTCTCAAAAAATAAAAAAATTTAAAAAATAACCAGATCTTATGAGAACTCACTTGCTGTCACGAGAACAGCAAGGGGGAAATCCACCCTATGGTCTAGTCACCTCCCACCAGCCCCTTCCCCAACATTGGGGATTACAGTTCCACATGAGATTTGGGTGGGGACACGGAGCCAAACCATATCACATGCCCACAGCCATAACCCCAGGCAGCTTGGCCTGCCATCGTCATCAACAAGGAGCTGGTGTGGGCAGCAGAATCAGTCATTCCCTTAAGAAACAATGTGTGTGTGTGTGTGTGTATGACCACATCTACCAAATGTCTTCCCAGCAACACCTAGTATTTGATTAGATAACTGGGTCTGTACTCTAGCCGGTAGACTCATAAAACTGACCATCACACCAGCCATGTGGTTTGAGCCCTTGAAGTTGGTCTCATTAGCCTGAGCTTTGAATACTGAAAGAATTGTAGGAGGGGTGGGCATGATAAGAAGATGCGTTGAGATGGTGAGCGAATGCCTGCTGAAGACGTTTGCAGTCCTATGGAAAGGCTTTTTTGTGTGTTTCTGCAAGTCCGATGCACAGTGTTGCAATGTGCTATTTATGCAGAAAAGAGTGAGACCAATTAATGTGTTTTTTTTAATTCCTCTATAATTACCAAACTAGAATCGTTTTAAAACCTGTGTTATTGGCCAGGCGCGGTGGCTCACGCCTGTAATCCCAGCACTTTGGGAGGCCGAGGCGGGCGGATCACAAGGTCAGGAGATCGAGACCATGGTGAAACCCCGTCTCCACTAAAAATAGAAAAAAGTAGCCAGGCGCAGTGGTGGGCGCCTGTAGTCCCAGCTACTCGGGAGGCTGAGGCAGGAGAATGGCGTGAACCCGGGAGGCGGAGCTTGCAGTGAGCCGAGATTGCGCCACTGCACTCCAGCCTGGGCGACAGAGCGAGACTCTGTCTCAAAAAAAAAAAAAAAAAAAACCTGCGTTATTAAGCATTTCTGTTATATCCAGATGTTCTTTAGAATTAATATACGTAATCTGTCCCAAAGGCTTACTGCATCATGAATTTCAACAAGGAAATCTTAGGGCTTCAGAAAAGGAATCAATATCAGCAATAATTTTGGCATATATTTGAGGAGTTTCTGGAGTTTAAAATATAGAGTCTTGGATAATATAAGCAAGGTATTTACCCCTTAACAAGCTATGTAATTTTGTCTTTATTCAAAACAACATGTAAGCTCCAGGTCAGTTTCCCTATTAACATTCACGCACTCCGTCAGCATAAAGGAAAAAACAGTCAGACTGCATGTAGTGTTCCCAGCACTCCGTGGAGTTCCTTCTACATGTGAGCTTATTTAAACCTAATAACAACCATGACAGATGAGGAAACCGAGGCACAGCAGGTTAAATAGCATGTCCCAAGCCTCACAAGTAGTAGATGGTGGGACCGGGATGTAACCCAGCCTGAGCAATTATGTGTCTAAATTCTACCCTAAAGGTAGTGTTTGCCACCTGGTTTATTTTTCTCACTGTCATGGCCATAAGACAGATTTCTCAACCTCAGCTGTGGTGGCACTTGGGACTAGATTGTTGTTTGTCATGGGACTGTTCTGTGCATTACAGGATGTTTAACAGCATCTCGGGCTCCTACCCTTAATTAGTAGCATCCCTCTCCCAAATCGTGACAATGAAAAATGTCTCCAGACATTGACGAATGTCCCAGAGGAGAGGGGATTGTCAAATCACTCTCAGCTGAGAGCCACTTGCCAAAGCATGAAAAATTACTTGAAGATTATATTTAGGTACAAGCAAGAAGTAGAATTTAGAGGTTTTTATTCTATTTAGGAAAGAACATAAATATCTTTTGCATATCCACTTTTAATATTGAGAAGAGGAAACACAAAACTCTTCGATAAGCATGTTAGTACAATAAACGTGTTCTTTATTATGGAACAGTGAAGGGAAATATTTTAAAATATAAAACAGAAGAGTGGGAAGAATGAAATATGAGAGACTGAAGAAGAGTTGGGAGAAACAGAAATAGAAAATGCATCGTGTCAAAAAGAGAAATTATTAAAATAGAACCAACAGGTTGCCACCCTGAATTGTCTGGGTAAACCCTATGTGTAGCTTTTCATTGCTATTGACAGTGAGGCCAGGACCACATTTCAGTCAATCAACAGTGGGTATTTATTGATGATGACATTTCCTCTAGAGTCCAGGTAAGTAATTTTATTTCCAGAACTCCGGCAGGCACTTAACTCCCCTGGGTGCCCTCTGTGGGTGACCTCCCTGGGGCTGGACCAGTGGTCTCCTTCCCAGGCTCTCCTTCTAGCCTCCCACCCTTCCACCTGTCCAGTCCTTCTAGGAGCTCCTGCAAGATGATGGCACTAGGTTAGGAGCTGCAGGGAATGTAAAGATGTCTGGCGAGGAGGCAGAGTGGTTCTGAGAGGAAAACATCAGCCCCAGGAGTAATGCGTACATCGGTCGGTACTTTCCTACAGGGCTGGGGTAGGAGGAGAGAGAGCCTGTTGGGTGCATTGGGAGCATTTGGGAGTCAGAAGAGGCAGCTTACACTGTCGAAGATTTCCCAGTGGAGGGGCCGACTCAGTTTAGATGTCGAAAATATTGACCACGACCACATGGAATAACATTTTAAGAAATAAACCTAAGCAGGTGTACTTACTCCATCAGGAATCACTTAGAGCAGCATTTCCCAAACTGTTTTATGGAACGCTAGTTCTTTAACATCCCTAGCAGTCCAAGGTCTGGGCTTCCGTGCCCTGGCTCCTCTCTGAAAGCGCTCACTGTCCATTAGCACATTAAATGTTCGGAGAAGGCCAAAGGGAAAAGCATTGGTTTATCTCGTTTTTTTCCAAATGACCCATCTCCTAAAATACTTGTTAGCATCGGCAAATTAAAGTGTTCCTGGATCCGTTCCATGGAACAAGTTTGGGAAAGTGGTTGGTGTCATTTTCCTGTGAAGCACTCACCTCTTGTGCACTTCTGTTACTGCCTCCTCCACTGGGCACGGAATTCTAAGAGGACAGCAGCTTTGCCTCATGTTCACAGCTGACTTCCCCAGGGCCTGGAGCAGTTCCGGGCACCCAGTAACTGCCCAAGTGTTTGCTCAGTGAGCAGGACCTGACATGACTTTCTTGACCATCCAGTTGACCACTCGTTCCTCTAATTTTTCCTCTCCTTGCTCTTTTTATTTTATTTTATTATATTGAGATAGAGTCTTGTCTGTCGCCTAGGCTGGAGTGCGGTGGCACGATCTCGGGTCACTGCAATCTCCGCCTCCCAGGTTCAAGAGATTCTCCTGCCTCAGCCTCCCTAGTAGCTGGGACTACAGGTGCAAACCATCACACTTGGCTAATTTTTTATATTTTTGGTAGAGACAGGGTTTCACCATGTTGGCCAGGCTGATCTCAAACTCTTGACCCCAAGCGATCCGCCTGCCTCGGCCTCCCAAAACGCTGAGATCACAGGCATTGAGTCACCGTGCGTGACCCTCTCCTTGCTTCTTAACACATTGGATTGAACTGTGATTCGTAACTCTAGTCTTTACCCTAACTCCGTTGCGTCAGACCTATTAGGGACCCTGCGCAGGACCACGGTCCTACCCCTCGCTGACTTAATCATCCCCAACCCAGGCACTAGGTGTTACTTGATGTGACTTATCTGTTGGGTTTGCCCTGACTGCCTCTTTTTTTCCTTTTCAAACACTTTCATAGTTTCCAGGACACCTTTTCTGCAGATTTCCCTCCAGCCCCCAGTCTCTCCAGTTCCTGGCTTTTTCTTAACATTGCTGTTATTTGGTAAAGCGTCAGCACTCAGTGTCTGATGCCTTAACTTATTAGGTCCCATTTCTTTTCTCCTAGAAAGACAGTGCTCTTCAGACGGCAAATCACATCATCCTAGAAGAAGGTCAGGGTTATCTTTCTGGCTTGGGATTGTGTGTCATTAAGCCTCATGAAGTTATGCAAGTCCGAAAGTCCTGGCACCTTCAAGGGCTCTAGAATATCCAGCACATGAATCACAGGGCCTTGTGGGTGTGAGGTGCCTCTGCACACGGTGGGGAGAGTCTGAACAATGTCAGGAAGCTTTGGGAACAGATAGGATCGGAGCGGACCTTGAGAACATTCACATTCAAGACTTGCCCTAATGCCAGTGCTAGACAATCGGTCTGCCTGCTGGCCCTGGCACCTGCCCCAGAGAGCAGCATAGAGCCATGCCTGTGTGACTAGCTCCAAGGGCGTGGCATGCCTCCCTAAGTGTCTCCAGCTTCTCTGTGTGTGTAGTTTTGGATCTGAGAGACAGAGAGTGGCCTTCGTAGAGTTCTGTCCTCTTCAGAATAGTCAAAGGTGACCGAGGCATGACACAGCCGGATGCAAGGCCTCTTCCTCCTCCTGCAGCTTTAACCACGTGATGAAGTTCTGCAGTGTTTGCTTTTACTACAGGCATCGTGGACATGCTGAGTGAACTGTTACGTGAAGTGTGCGCTGGGAAACACTTTGGGCTTTTAAAGATGACTGGCTATGTACAAACTTCTCATTCTGATGATCGTGACGTTGCTGTATTTCTAGGTGGCTTTAAATCTTGGAATGATGGGAGCATTCCTTGCAGGGCACGCCGTATAATGAATGTTCGTTTAAAAGGTGTTTATAACTCGCCCAGTGGTTGTCCTGCAGTGCTTGTCTGCTCTGAATAATTACTTTTTTTCTCTTATTTTGGGAAGACTGCCACTGGAAAGGAAAAGCAGGACTCTTACCCTGAAAATAGGAGCCAGTTTCTTGTCTTGAATTATCCTTCAGCTTGGTTTTTGGTTAAATGAGACATTTGCTTCAAATTCTGAATTATGCGTCTGGTGTGATTAAATTGTATTATATTCTTTTGGAGAAAAGAAGAATATATTTAATTTCTTACTTAATATCGAGATCCCCAGAAAGTCCTCAATAAATAGTATTCTTCACAGTTACATTTCTAAACAATTTGAGAAATTAAGCAAGGACTTGGAAGATGGTGGTCAAAACATCTCCTGGGGCAAGTAAGGTGCAGGAAGGCAGGAATTTATCTAGGGAAGGATCCCTTCTAAGAGAAACTAGAAGTAAGGAAGTTGTTCTTCTTTAAAAGCTAAGTGTGTCAGATCATCAGTGGAAACTATTTTATTCATTAATTTCTCAAGTGTTTAAGGAGCTCCTGTAATGTGACAGGCACCAAGTCTGATAACTTAAAGATGAACAAAATAAGTTTCCTCTGTCAAGAAACAGCCTTGTGGAGGGCACATGCAAGCACATGCAAACATATACACATACATATGCACATACACGTACACACAAATGCATACACATACACATGCATGCATATATACATACACACACACACGTACACACACATACATACAAATGCACATACACATACACACATGCACACATACACATATACACACATATACAGACACATAATGCACACACGCACATATACACACATGCATATACACACATGCATGCACAAATTCACACACACATGCACTACTCTGCAAAGGAATGGGACCAGGTTTGGCTGACAGAGGAAACAGGAGTGGCTCATAAAGCATCGTTATAACATTACCAAGAAGCATTATCTTTTAGATTAGTGTCATGCGTTCCAATTACAATGAGAACTACACGTGTAATTTTAAATTTTCTGGTAGCCACATTAAGAGATAGGTGAAATTAATTTTAATATATCTGATTAACATAATCTATTCAAAATATTACCATTTCAAAATGTATCCATCATAAAAATTAATGAGATACTTGGCATTCTCTTTTTTTGTTGGAAATCTTCAAAACCCAGTGTGTATTTTATGCCTACAGCATATCTCAGTTTGGACCAGTCACATTTCACATGTTCAGCAGCCTCATGTGGCTAGTGGCTAATGGAGTGGACAGCACAGCTGTAGACAATGATTGCATCCTTTTACATACAGGAAAATTATGGCTTAGAAAAGTAAACTACCTTCAGCAGAATTGACTTCCATTTTCAACAATATGGCAGCTTAGGTTATTTTGCCCGATCCTTCTTCTAAAAATATTGGATAAAATATATTTTTAAATCTTCTTAAAAGTATCAAAGAGCTGTCAAGATAGTAAGGACATACCAGGCAAAATCTAAGGGAAGACAGTGCAGATAGTCAGGGCACCACAGCGTTGCTGAGGATATACACAAAGTCAGGCAAATCTGATTGTCAGCATTCCAGCAGTGTCAACACAGATGTCAAAGCCCAGTCTGTCTTGGAGTCTAACAGGGATTCTTCCTTCATAAAACTGGAACCGTGAAAGGCTGTAACCTCAATGTAAAGATGAGCCAAAAGGAAGGTTGATCACCCCACAGGTCTAGTGGCCAACAAGGAAGTTTGTATTGGTCTGAGTTGAGCTGAAGATAATAAAAGTCTCTGAAAAGTGGTGACCACAGAGCAGCCTGCTTGCAGATTTGCAGTGTGTATTCAAATCACCCAGATGCTCTGGAAATCTCCAACCATAATGTTAGCTTCCGATAGTCTTGGACTGGGCATGTGGCACCTGTCAGAAACAATAAACTGTAAAAATTAACCTAGGAGGTTTTAAAATGAATCAAAAGAACCTGTAGAAATAAGAAACTACTAGATTGAAAAGCTCACCATATGGGTTTAATGTCAGCTTAAATACAGCTGGAAAGACTGTTAGTGAACTGGAAGACACAACAGAAGGAAATATCCAGAATGCAGCAGGGATACAGACATGAAAAAATATTTTTTAACAAACATGGGAAAGAGATTAAGTATGTCTTTCCAGAAAATGGGGATGGGGGGAAGAAAGAGACAGTATTTGAGGAGACAATGGCTCAGAATTTTCTAGAACTGGCAAATAATACTAATCCAAAGATTCAAGAAGCCCAGTGAAACCCATGGAAAATAAAAGAAAAAAGCAGTCACACATAGATGCATCATAGTGAAACTGTGGAACACCAAAATATAAAAGACATTAAATGTCACCAGAAGAGAAAAGACAGACCACCTTCCAAAGAGCGACACCCTAAGTCTAACTTCTTCCCAGCAGCAGCAGAAGCCAGAAGATGATGCAATCGTATCTTTAATGTGTGCTGAAAGAAAAATAAGTTCTAAGTCTAGAACTCTACATCCAGCAAAAATAACTTCCAAGAATAATGGCAAAATAAACACATTTTCAGATAAACAATAATTGTGTTTTTCACCATCATATCCTCACTAAAGAAAATGCTAAAGATAATTATTCAGGAAAAGGAAAAAGCTCTCAGATGGATGACCTGAGATATGAGAATGAAAGAAGAGAAAGAAAGGTGATACATGGATAGATGTAAATGAACACTGTATAAACAATCATAAAGTCTTGCGGAGTTAAATTAGAAGGACAATATTAGAACGTTAGGCCAGAATAACATAAAAGACACTAGGAAGGATAAATTGAGATATTTAAAAAATGCATGACTTGCAGCCGGGCGCAGTGGCTCACACCTGTAATCCCAGCACTTTGGGATCCTGAGTCGGGCAGATCACCTGAGGTCAGGAGTTTGAGACCAGATTGGCCAACATGGGGGAACCGCGTTTCTACTAAAAATACAAAAATTAGCTGGGTGTAGTGGCAGGCACCTGTAATCCTAGCTACTCAGGAGGCTGAGGCAGGAGAATTACTTAAACCCGGGAGGCAGAGGTTGCAGTGAGCTGAGATTGCACCACTGCACTCCAGCTTGGGCAACAGAGGAAGTCTCTGTCTCCAAAAAAACAAAAAAAGGATAACTTCTAAACTAGTAGAGTGAAAAAATGGTTATTGCAAAAGACAGGGAGAAGGAAGAGAGAAGAAAGGCACCTTGGAAACATGAGACAAAAAAAATCTGAAAGCACGAAATAGGACAATTCTTGTAAATCCCAAGAACAGTTACACCTCCCTACACGCTGCCCAACTCTGGTCTTTACCAGGGGAGAGGAAGGTGAATTGAGAATTGAAAGCACCATTGAAAGAAACACAGTTAAATCACTTGTTCAAGATTGTCAGCTAGGAAATACTGTAGTCAGGAAATTAAACCAGCCTTGGCTTGTTGAGGCAACAGTGGCCGCCTTGAAGTTTAGTTTTGTCCATATTATGTGTAACTCTCTTCTGCACCTACGTCGTGGACTGGTGTAGAGACAGTCTCCCACCTCATGTAATCTGTATTGGACACAATCTTTGTCTTTGGTATTTTAAATGTCAGTCCACAAAAGTCAAACAGCGGCAATTTAACCTTGTACTTTTAATGTAATTAATCAACATTTTCAGGACTATGACAGGTAGAAAAAATATGTATACATCTTTAGTCCTGTCTGGCTCTAGTTTCACCCACTTCCAGAGCTGCTGGAAGTGGACAGTGTCCCTCCTTGTGTCTCAGATACTTGGTTCCCCTTGATACTCTAATTTTAGGGGCATGGTGGGGCAGGTGGGATTTGTCCCCTTGGTCTGAGTCAGCTTTCAGAATGACGTCTCTCCAACTGAATTTATATGGCGATGGTATAATTTTCCTGGTTTCATTCAGTTCCGAAGTACCACATTTTAACTCTTTTACATACTTCTTATTCCTAATTTGCAGCACAGCACAGTGGGTTAGAGTGTGGGATGTGAAGTGAGACAGGCCTGAGCTGAGTCTGGGTGTGATATCTGCTGGCTTTGTGATCTTAGGTGTTTATGTTAACTCCTCTGCATTTCGGGTGTTCTCGTCTGTCAAGTATACGCTAACTGCTTTGTTACATAGATAATGTTTGTAAAACATTTGTCACTAGGTGTGGCCCATAGTAAGCACTTAATGAATGTTATTGCATTTGGAATCAAATGATTAGCCTTCTCCATGTTATGTTCTTAAGGAGTTAAAAAACCAATGCAGGGTTGCCGGGGAGATTTGAACCAAGGTTAGCATGGGTCTAACCAGTCTGACTTCATGGGAAATCCAGACTGGAAAAGCTTTTTTCCTCTGAACATCTGGATATATTTGTTGGGAACAAGGAACAAAGTCTGACTATTGTTATAACCTTAGATTACAGTCTGTTGGATAAATACATCTAATTACTACCCAAGAACCATAGAATTGACTTTTTAATGATTAATTTATTTCTGCTTGCCTTTATTCTAAAGATAGGTATTTTAGATCATATGTAAATTGTTCCTTTTTCCTTCAGACCTATCTTGGCATATTGCTTGTCTTTCTTTTCCATTGGTATAATTAGAGAGCGAGATTTGGAATATTCAGAAGTTAAGGTGGAATGAGAATCTTTCTACTCCTTTGATCAATATCTTAAGGTCTAAGGATCGGTTCTTTTTTTTTTTCTTGGTTTCTTCTGGGTAAAGCTTCGCATGAGCTCTCTACCGATTGGTCACAGATAGCTAAAACCAATTGGGAGGTAGAGGGAGAATCAGAAACATAAAAATAGTACTTTATGTATTTTCTTTAACCTTTTTCAATGGGAGAGATATAAAAGGATCAAATCACTCTGCCTTTTAAAAAAATTAATGGGCTATTTTTTAAGACCACTTTTAAGTTTACAGAAAATTTGTGAAGAAAGTACAGATAGTTTCCATATTCTCTCTCTCTCTCTCTCTCTTTTCCCTAGCACCAACATTTCCATTAGTCTGGTACATTTGTGACAATTGATGAAGCAATATCGATATTGATACATTATTTTGACCATGCATAATGTCATGTGCCCATGATGGCAATGTCCTGCAGCAGTGTCACTGCCGTAAAAGTCCCCCGTGTTCCTTATTCATCCCTCCCTTCCCCTGACCCTGGCACTTCTCAGATACCTGGCTGCATTTCAGATACAGCTCATCTAAATGACATCAGCTTCCTAAGGTCACCCTGTTTTAATTCCTGTATTTCATAGACTCTAGTCATTGATCGTAAGGTGCATATGTATTATGCATCTCTAAGAAAGGAAAAGAAATGCTCCAATTAAACTAAGGGATGCCATCAATACTGAGACACACCGTGATTTCAGCGTGTTAAAATGTGAATCAACGGAGCATTTCAGAACTGATAAGACAACAGAGCCTGGGCCTGCACAAAACTCAGTGCTTTCTTGAAAATGAAAACAAATACTCAAAGAATTGCATTTCAGGTTGGCATTCAGCCCTTTTTCGGGTGGAGGAGAGAGTGGTTAGGAGGGCGGTGGGTGAGGAAGGGGCAGGTGGAGACAGTGAGGTGGAAGAGGGGGCCAGAGACTGATGGAGGAGCCCACAGACGCGCAGCTGGCCTGGATCTGCCGTGTGCAGGCGCACTGCACAGACAGAAGTCTGCACCCTCTCAGTGGCCTGGGGCAAGTTGCTAAGACTTTCAGAGCCTCAGCTTCTTAATCTGTGCAGAGGAGGGATAGTCCGGACAGGCAACTAAGGTTCTAAGTAAGTGAGTTCCGCAGGTGACGAGCCTCCCTCACTGCCTGGCTACAGTATGTGTACAATACATGTGGGTTCTCTCTTCAACCCAGTTCCTCAATGCCTTCCTCCTCTTCCCTGCTCCTCCATCCTGTTTGTGTCCCTTCCCTGGACCCCACCCATTACCTGAGCTGTGACCTCTGGGCACCCTGCTGGTCTTGGCACATTCATTAGACCTCACCACAAGAGCCAGATGGGGAGGAGGCAGGACAGTACACAGATGGAAAAGCCTCCTACTCCCTGGCCTTGGTCTTCCCAGGGCTGCCAGGCAATCTGGGTTTAGCAACACCATTGCGTGCCCATTCACCAGCCTCATAGCTTGATTAGATAAAGTTCACCTGGTAGATAAAACCCTGGCAAAATGATTTCGCAGGGATGTTTTAAAGATGGGGCTATAAAAGAGGCACAGATTTATTCAAAATTATTAAGATTTCTAAGAAACACGTGTTCTGCACATGCACAAGGCCAGCAAAGCAGGAGGACTGAGCCCTCAGCATCAGGGACAGCAGCAGCCGGCACAGGAATTCTGCTTCCCAGAATGGGCATGACCTTGGGAAAGCCATCTCTCTTCCATTTGCCATTGGTGAAATGAGATGGCGATGCCGATCTAGCCAGGTGGCGCTCGGGATTCTAGGGAATGATGTTTACGGAATCCCCATTCGACGGCTGCTGGCTGCTCAACCCAGAGGTGCCCTGTTCAGTTCTTCCCCAAGCTGCCCTCCGGAGCCACGGCCGTGCTTGTTACCATGGTGACAGCTGGGTTCATAAGGACTGGAATCACCAGATTTAACAAATAAAAATTCGGCACACCCAGCTCAATTTAAATTTCATATAAACACAATTTTTTAATATGTGTCCCAGATACTGCGTGCCTCATAATGTCGTTTAGTTATTGCGTGGGACATACTTATGCTAAAAAATAATGTGTAATTTGTCTGAAATTCAAATATAACTGGGTACCTTGTATTTTACCTGATCATCTTAATAGGGACAGAATATTATGTTGTTGGAAACACTAGAAAGTTTCACTTGAAACAACCGATGTAAGGAGAGAATCTCAGGATTATCTGGTGACCTAATTTATCACAAGTCTGATAGAAAAATACACAATTTATACATAATCTTTAATAATTAAAAGCTGCTCTACTGAAAATGATGGTTTTCTATTAGATAAGAGACAAAATTAAATATTTCGAGGCTTCCTACGCTGAGATATGGAGGCAATCAATGTATCATGTGAAGAAATTGTGTTTTAAAAAACAGTACTGGTTTAGAGTCCCTTCCACATTTCTGCCTGTAAAAATTATTTTGGTAATTGTGTATATTTTAGCATCTTAATTTATCTGTTTCAAAATTAGAATGTACATCTATAGCATTTTATTATATATATTTATACATATTAAAACTGCATTTTAATGTATATGTATTTCTCTGCTCTGTGGGTAATGAATTTGGATAATGAAAATAAGCCAAATTATACTTCAATAAGGGAAAGGTGAGAGAAGACATTAATTAGATGAAAATTTAGAGCAGGTATTTATCTTGTGTAGATTTTACAATTTGCTTTAAATATTCCTAAACAGGTTAGTTATTTTATAATGGTGCTTTCAAAATAAAAGTTGGACCGGGCATGGTGGCTCACACCCGTAATCCCAGCACTTCGGGAGGCTGAGTTGGGCAGATCACTTGAGGTCAGGAGTCTGAGATCAGCCAGGTGAAACCCTGTCTGTACTAAACATACAAAAAAAAATAGCTGGACGTGGTGGTGGACACCCGTAATCCCAGCTACTTGGGAGGCTGAGGCAGGAGAATTTGAACGCAGGAGGTAGAGGTTGCAGTGAGCCAAGATTGTGCCACTGTACCCCATCCAGCCTGAGCGAGAGAGTAAGACCCTCCCTGTCTCAAAAAAAAAAAAAAAAAAAAAAAAATTTAAGTGGGCTTTAGGACCATACTGTCCTTAACTGATTTTTGCTGCGATTTGGATCCTGGTGAATTTTTCCTTAGCTACACAACTCCAGCTGTCACCCATACTGTTGAATTCCAATATTTGCTGAGACCCATGGTTGGGCAAACCCTGCCTTGCATGCTGTGGGCAGCAGCAACAACGAAACGAACAAGACAAGACCCTCCTGTTGAGGAAAGCACACTTTATGGTAGAAGAATACTGAACAAGACAAAACGTGCCTGTAACTAGAATGTAAGAAAGAAGGTACAAAAGGCGGAGAGAGAGGTTCCAAGCCAACAACGTCATCCGCACTCACAGTTCTTTTGCAAACTTTAGTCTTCTCTTCTTAGATGTTCACAGCAGTTCTGTGAGTGATATCATATTATTCCTTTTTTACAGATAAAACTGAAAGCCAGCAAGGTTAAGAAATATGCCGATGTTATTAGTAAATCATGGAATGGGAATTCAAATTCAGGTCTGACTTCAGAGTCTGAGGCTGTGTCCCTCCTGGGGGATTTAGGAGAGTTGAAGAGAGAGAAATCACTCCTAAGGGAGGTGAGGGGGCAGTGGGTGGTCTTATTTGAACTGAAACTTGGAAAACAGAAAAGGCTGGACATCCTTTAGAAAGGAAGGGTCTTTTGAGCCAAGAGAACAGCTTGAGCAAGAACCCAGAGCTTGGGATAGGTACAGATAATTCTAGGTAGTTCTAGGTACAGAGAATTCTAGGTGCAGAGAATTCAAGCCCAGGAACAGCGTTGCAGTTGCTCTGGGCTTCAGCTCAGGAAGTGCGGTGGGGAGAAGTGGAGGAAGGAGAGGGTGGCCTGGAGTTGGGCTTGCTGGGGAGCCTGCAGTCATCTGGTTGATGGTGCGGAGCCAGCAAAGGCTTCTAACAGGAGGAAGTGGCGGCAAGGCATGAGACTGGCATGTGGAGCGGATGACTTTGGAGGCAGAGAGACCGGGTAGAGGGTCATCAAGGGGCAAGGAGGGCAGCACCGGAGATGGAAGGGAGGACAGGCGGTGGTGGACATGGGAAGTGTGGGCGGACAGAACCAGTGACGGCAGCGAGCGGTGGACTGCAGGGGCCGTCGGTGGTGTGCACAGGAACACGAGTTGCTCCAAGTTGAAATTCTTGGAAACGTATCCTGTGGCTGAAAATAGAGGAGCCCTGGGAGACAGCAGGGAGGTGGCAGGGTTTCCCATGGACTGCCTGTACCTCCTTCCAGAGTCTGAGCCCCAGCTTTGTAGGCTGAGAAATGTGATTCATCGTCACGTTAGTCAGGCTCTGATTCACTCGTCTTAAGCATAAGTGTTCCAGGTTAGCCATCAGGAGACTGAGGCATGGGGG
>NW_012101297.1:246756-251157 GCF_000951045.1 Mandrillus leucophaeus
CCAACAACGTCATCCGCACTCACAGTTCTTTTGCAAACTTTAGTCTTCTCTTCTTAGATGTTCACAGCAGTTCTGTGAGTGATATCATATTATTCCTTTTTTACAGATAAAACTGAAAGCCAGCAAGGTTAAGAAATATGCCGATGTTATTAGTAAATCATGGAATGGGAATTCAAATTCAGGTCTGACTTCAGAGTCTGAGGCTGTGTCCCTCCTGGGGGATTTAGGAGAGTTGAAGAGAGAGAAATCACTCCTAAGGGAGGTGAGGGGGCAGTGGGTGGTCTTATTTGAACTGAAACTTGGAAAACAGAAAAGGCTGGACATCCTTTAGAAAGGAAGGGTCTTTTGAGCCAAGAGAACAGCTTGAGCAAGAACCCAGAGCTTGGGATAGGTACAGATAATTCTAGGTAGTTCTAGGTACAGAGAATTCTAGGTGCAGAGAATTCAAGCCCAGGAACAGCGTTGCAGTTGCTCTGGGCTTCAGCTCAGGAAGTGCGGTGGGGAGAAGTGGAGGAAGGAGAGGGTGGCCTGGAGTTGGGCTTGCTGGGGAGCCTGCAGTCATCTGGTTGATGGTGCGGAGCCAGCAAAGGCTTCTAACAGGAGGAAGTGGCGGCAAGGCATGAGACTGGCATGTGGAGCGGATGACTTTGGAGGCAGAGAGACCGGGTAGAGGGTCATCAAGGGGCAAGGAGGGCAGCACCGGAGATGGAAGGGAGGACAGGCGGTGGTGGACATGGGAAGTGTGGGCGGACAGAACCAGTGACGGCAGCGAGCGGTGGACTGCAGGGGCCGTCGGTGGTGTGCACAGGAACACGAGTTGCTCCAAGTTGAAATTCTTGGAAACGTATCCTGTGGCTGAAAATAGAGGAGCCCTGGGAGACAGCAGGGAGGTGGCAGGGTTTCCCATGGACTGCCTGTACCTCCTTCCAGAGTCTGAGCCCCAGCTTTGTAGGCTGAGAAATGTGATTCATCGTCACGTTAGTCAGGCTCTGATTCACTCGTCTTAAGCATAAGTGTTCCAGGTTAGCCATCAGGAGACTGAGGCATGGGGGCTGGAGCTGCCCATAGCCAGTCAGCCTCCCAAGTAGTTGGGGGCTCGAAGGTCCGGCCTCAGTAGCTTGACTGCCCTCAGCCCAGAGCAGGCAGTGGGACTTTCCTTGGTAACGGGGTGAGGAGAAAATGGAAGATTTCAGGAATTTCTCACGACTCCATGCAGTGAGCAAAGGAGGGGCAGAAAAGGGACGCCTTTTACTCTTCGGGAATTTTAGATCTTTTATTCGCTTCAAATATAGTGGTATTGAAATGCAAAGTATTTTCAGATTGCATTTTAATCTTCATCTCTTTCAGAAATTAAAAAAAAAAGAAAATCCAGACATGGCCTTGGTCTACATTTTAGGGGTGAACAGTTTTATGCCATTTTCGTCTTTGTCTCTCTCCCTGCTGCTCCTAGAGAAGAGGTAGCGGTGCCCAAGCCAGGACTGAGAGGTTTCGGGTGATGCCTCTGCTGTGATGAGTCATTGCTTTCTGGACATGTTTTCTGTGGAAGAGGCAACTTGTTTCTTGAACTTTTTTATTATGAAAAATGTAAAATCTGTATGAGTGGAGAGAACAGCATAAGGATTCTCCAAAGTCAAAGAATCTAGATCTCACTTTAAATATTTCATCCTACTGGCAGGTGTCGAGCTGATTGATGAATGTAAAAATTGAATTCCAGACATTGTATGTTATGAAATATCACCCCACATTGTCATGAGATGTGTTTTATAAAGAATCAAGACATCTTGGCCAGGTATGATGGCTCAGGCCTGTAATCCCAGCACTTTGGGAGGCCTGTAGCCCCAGCGACTTGGGAGGCTGAGGCAGGAGAATCACCTGAGCCCAGGAGGTCAAACCTGCAGTGAGCTGAGATTGCACGACTGCACTCCAGCCTGGGTGGCAGAGTGAGACCCTGTCTTAAAAAAAAAAAAAAAAGACATCTTAAAAACATATTCCCAATGTCATTATCAAAAGAATATAAATGAATCGTATTCTTAATATAATACCACCTATATTCAGATCTCTCTAATTGTTTCCAAGCTGTCTCCCTCTTTCTCTCTCTCTTTCTTTTTTAACATTTAGAGTATTTAAATAGGGCCCATACATTGCATTTAGTTTTTATGTCTCTGAAGTTTCTCTTAATTTAGAACAGACCCCCACCCCACCCTACCCAACCTCTTTTTTTCTTAATTTGTGAAAAGCCCAGCACTGCCTGGTAGAACCTCCTGTGCTCTGGGTGTGTGGGAGCTCACTGTGAGGGTGTTTAACCTACTCCTCCCTCTCGACCTGCCTGTGAACTAGAAGTTACGTATGGGTGCTTGATGCTGTGACAGTTTTCCCAGGAATACTACACACGCCACAGGTACGGTGTTTAGAGAACAAAATCCAAGGGGTGATGGTGTTTATGGATACAAAGCTCTCGTCGCTCCTAGGCTTGATGTGCCTTTTCAGACACTTTTTTCCCCTAATCATCTCCCATGATGCTTTAATACTGCAGAGAGACTATCATTCATGTGCTATGGACATATCTGTGCTTTACACATAAAAGAGTAAGATCTTTGTCCACCCCATACCCCCTCCAAGAACCAGTTTTTGTCCCCTAGGGGGCAAAATCACCCCCTAATATAATCCTGATGGCTTTCAATAGCTTGGCCTTCTTCGACCCTGCGCTTCTAGCCTGAGCGCCATCTGATGGTGTGGACGTGTGAGTGGGAAGAGCAGACACTTGGGAGATTCTGGGATGGGGCAGGCACAGCTGGGCTCCCAGTCTGGTGTCACAGAAAGTGCTGAAATCTGGTTGCGGAGATTGCAGTGAGCCGTGATCGCGCCACTGCACTCCAGCCTGGGCACCAGAGCGAGACTGTCTTAAAAAGTTAAAAATAAAAATAAAATACCAACAAATGCCCACAGGAGCCAAGCTCACTTAGTGTTGGGCAGTTAGGAAGCCCGCCCCCTACCCCCACAATGTCTCCATGGCCTGATGCCCAGGGGAGGTTTCCTGGAAGTATGGGTGTGAACTGAGCCTGGAGGGATGGGGAGGCTTAGAAGAGGGGACAGAGTGGGGACAAGGGAGGAAGTGTAAGTGTGGTACAGCTTGGAGCTAGCTGCCTAGTGCACAAAGGGACTGTTTGGCACCACAACAGAACCTGCAGGCGATGGAGCAGCAGGCAGCCCGTCTCCCTCAGCAATCCCAGGCTGTGTTGAGCACCAGGACACAAGAGAAGCACTGGGCTGTTGAGCACGGTTCCCCTTCACGGCGTTGCTGGGACCCACTTCACACCTGCGTCTAGAACTCTCGGGCTAGAGCTGGGTGGTGCCTTTCTCTTTATTCTGTGCTAATAGTTTCGCTTTGTGTTTTTATTAATTTTTATTAAGAAAAACCAGACCCTCTCGCAGAGCTGATGCCCAGTTCCTCAGGATGATGGCTGAAGAGGGTGCCATTATTTTCCTCCTCCATCTTTACAGATAGGACAACAGAGGCCTCTCTTCCTTAACTCCCCTTTCTTTCTGTGTATCTACTTCTTTTTCCTATTAGTAACCTCTTAAGCTGAACAGCACAATAGCAAATATAATAAAACCAAGTCTGTTTTGGCTTTATTTATCAGGCACAGAGAGGGTCTGGTGGGTACCCTGTAACTTGACGACCGACCTCCAGGTGAGGGTGTTGTGAGTGTGAAGGCACCGTCCTGTCTCCTAGCCCCCTTGTGATGCCAGGGGAGAGAGCCGGCCCTCCAGTACCGCTACAGGGAAGAATGACACCACATTCAGGCGCCAGAAACTTAGCAGCTTCGCTTCGGCATTTTGGATGCTTCTAAGGATGAGAGCTTTAATTTTTAACCTAAATTATTATCAGCTAAAAGCTAAATGATAAAAGGTTATTATAAATATATTATTATACATACTATATTTCATAGCAGTCACCTATGTAATTATATAATTGTTAAAGTTGGACAGAGTTAATGATCATAAGGCCATTTTCTTGTGTAACACGGTGCCCATATCTGCAGCTGTGGGAGGTTCTGACTGTTGGCGTGTGCTTGAACAATGAACTCTGTACTCCTCAGGGCTTCCATCAGTGGCGTTTGGGTTGTGAGATCTTTCCTACAGGGTCTTTGCCTCCCTGTTTTAGTAGAATTCTCCATGGCACTTCTGTTTTACTAGAATTCTCCATGGCACTTCTGTTTTACTAGAATTCTCCATGGCACTTCTGGAATGGGCTGCAGAGAGGAGCTGGGCCCACCTGGTGGAGCGAGGAGGGAGCAGGAGCCTTGGGGAATGGTGGGGAAGGGAAGCCTAAGACCCCTCTCTACCTGCGTCAGGGAGGAGCTTGCCTGGAGGCTTGAAATATTTTTGGGGTCTCCAGGG
>NW_012101297.1:256267-257099 GCF_000951045.1 Mandrillus leucophaeus
GAGCGGGGAGGGATAGCGTTAGGAGATATACCTAATGTAAATGATGAGTTGATGGGTGCAGCACACCAATATGGCACATCTATACGTATGTAACAAACCTGCATGTTGTGCACATGTACCCTAGAACTTAAAGTATAATAATAATAAAAAACAATAAAAATAATAAAAATATGACGAAAGTTTCAAAAATTGCCATAGATATTGAAGAAGCCCTGGCTGCATGTCTGCAGGTGGCAGGCTTCCCTTTCTGTCCTGTGGCCTTTCTGTCCAGCTGGCCTTTCCCAGGTGGCCGTCCTGGCTAGGGACAGGCTTCCTTGGTGGCCCTGGCTCCCTGGGATTCCCTGCAGTGTGTGCACCTTGGGGTGTCCTCTACACACTGCAGTGAGTCCCACAGTCTGTGTGTATCCTAGACCTGGATGGGGTGCCCCCTGTGCTTGGCAGTTGTGGAGATCACTGCCCTGAGTGGACGTGTCCGTGGTTGGGCCATGCATTTCGCTCACTCTAAAGGGCAAGACCCAGAATCTCCAGATCCTGGGATCTCTGCTGACCATGTCCTTCCTCCTCGCACTTCTCCCACAGAGGGTTCCTCTTAGTGCACGTCATTTACAGCTTCTGGGCTTTTCTGTAGGAGGTCATAAGCCCTTCCCTCTTTCCTCTTCTCCTGCTTTTATTGTGATTTGATGCATTGTTTTCATTCCCAGATATACTATGTTTCAATTAACTACCAAATGGCTCCAATTCTTATTAAGTTAAAGCCTTGGTTGCTTTTTCTGGTTCTTTAATGTGTGTTAGTTTGGATGCCTAGACAAGAAGGTAAATGTTTCGGGTTGCT
>NW_012101297.1:261789-264577 GCF_000951045.1 Mandrillus leucophaeus
TAGAATTCTCCATGGCACTTCTGGAATGGGCTGCAGAGAGGAGCTGGGCCCACCTGGTGGAGCGAGGAGGGAGCAGGAGCCTTGGGGAATGGTGGGGAAGGGAAGCCTAAGACCCCTCTCTACCTGCGTCAGGGAGGAGCTTGCCTGGAGGCTTGAAATATTTTTGGGGTCTCCAGGGAGATAGGGACCCCTAGAATCCTGACCAGAATGCAGCCAGGTCTTGCCACTGCTTAGAGAGGAGTAGAGGCTGAGAACAAGGAGGGCTTTGGGAACAGCAGATTCAGGGCTGCCTGGAAGTGGATTCAGGGCATGCTTCTTAATTTCTTTCCTGTCTTTCTCTGATTTTAAATTATTTTGTTTTGGAGTCAAATAGCCACATGTAACTTTTGGCTCCCTAAAACTTAACGACTAATAGCCTACAGCTGACTAATAGCCTACAGCTGATGGTTATTACCAATAACACACAGTTGATTAACACGTATTTTGTATATGTGTTATATCCGGTATTCTTCTAAAGTAAGCTAGAGAAAAGAAAACATGATTAAACAAATCATCAAAAAGAGAAAATGTATGTACTAGTCCTAAGTGGAAGTGGATCGTCACAGAGGTCTTCATCCGTGTCTTCATGTTGAGTAGACTGAGGAGGCCCGGAAGAGGGGTTGGTCTTGCTGTCTCAGGGGTGGCAGAGGCAGAAGGAAATCTGTGTATAAGTGGACCAATGAAGTATGAACCCATGTTGTTCAAAGGTCAAATGTAGTAGAAATCAGGAAAAGAAAAATGTACTGGCTGATGCAGGGCACGTATTCAGTGCTTTAAGTATTTTAGCATCTGCTCTTCACACCAAACCTTTGAGGTGGGCATTTTAATCTTTATGTCCTATGTAAGGAACTGACCACAGCTCTGCCTGAGGTCAAGGTGTGATCGTATACTCTGATCTTCCTTTTTCCCTTCTCTAGCCCCCTGCACTGCAATCGTCTTTTGTATAATCATGGCTTTTAGTGTCTTCAGCAACCTTAGAGAGTGGTGCTGGGCCCTTGTGTCTGGATTTGGCTCCCAGCCACCCACGTCCTAATTCTGGGGGCGTGGGCTATAACCCACGCATGTTGGAAACGAACTCAGTAAACATTATGCCATCATTTTCCTCTGCCATCTTTACAGACAGGACAGCAGGGGCTTCTCTTCCTTAATGTCACTTTCTTTTTGTCTATCCACTTCTTTTTCCTATTAGTAGCCTCTTAAGCTGAACAGCACAATAGCAAATATAATAAAACCAAATCTGTGCCTCTGAATATACCTTTTTATGGCCCGCTGAGTTTTGTTCTTCAGTCAGCCCCTGAAGTAGCAGGCAATGGTTAAATAGCAGGCAGTGGTTAAATAGCAGGCAATGATTTGGGACTTCGCAGAGGTCACCTACTGTGCTTTGCACCCTCTCTGGTCATCACCCTGAGGAACTGGGTACCAGCTCTGTGAGGTTTCCAGGTGGGGTTTGTAGAACAGGCAGCAGCAACTGGTCAGAGCCAGATGTGGCTGGAAGAGCAGAATCCGAGTGTGACTGCTTTGTAGAGAGACAGCATTCACTGAGCCCTCAGGGAGCAGCACAGTCAAAATAACATCTGCAAAATTTGGCAAACTGAAATTTTAAAAATATGACAAAAGTGATCAACCATGGCAAGATGGCTGAATAGGAACAGCTCCAGTCTACAGATGCCAGCATGAGTGATGCAGAAGACGAGTGATTTCTGCATTTCCAACTGAGGTACCAGGTTCATCTCACTGGGACTTGTCAGACAGTGGGTACAGCCCATGCAAGTGTGAGCCGAAGCAGGGCGGGGCATCACCTCACCTGGGAAGTGCAAGGGGCCGGGGAATTCCCTTTCCTAGCCAAGGGAAGCCGTAATAGATGGTACCTGGAAAATTAGGACACTCCCACCCTAATACTGCACTTTTCCAATGGTCTTAGCAAACGGCACACCAGGAGACTGTATCCCGTGCCTGGCTCAGAGGGTCCCACGCCCACTGAGCCTTGCTCACTGGGAGCACAGCAGTCTGAGATCAAACTGCAAGGTGGCAGTGAGGCTGGGGTAGGGGTATCCACCATTGCTGAGGCTTGAGTAGGTAAACAAAGCAGCCTAGAAGCTCGAACTGGGTGGAGCCCACCACAGCTCAAGGAGGCCTGCCTGCCTCTGTAGACTCCACCTCTGGGGCAGGGCATAGCTGAACAAAAGGCAGCAGAAACTTCTGCAGACTTAAACGTCCCTGTCTGACAGCTTTGAAGAGAGCAGTGGTTCTCCCAGCATGGAGTTTGAGATCTGAGAATGGACACACTGCCTCCTCAAGTGGGTCCCTGACCCCTGAGTAGCCAACTGGAAGCCACCTCCCAATAGGGACCATCTAACACCTCATACAGACAGGTGCCCCTCTGAGATGAAGCTTTCAGAGGAAGGATCAGGCAGCAACATTTGCTGTTCTGCAATATTTGCTGTTCTGCAGCCTCCACTGGTGATACCCAGGCAAACAGGGACTGGAGGGGACCTCCAGCAGACTCCAACAGACCTGCAGCCGAGGGTCCTGACTGTTAGAAGGAAAACTAACAAACAGAAAGGACATCCACACCAAACCCCATCTGTACATCACCATCATCAAAGCCCAAAAGTAGGTAAAACCACAAAGATGGGGAGAAACCAGAGCAGAAAAGCTGAAAATTCTAAAAATCAGAGCACCTCTTCTCCTCCAAAGGAACACAGCTCTTCACCAGCAATGGAACAAAGCTGGATGGAGAATAACTTTG
>NW_012101297.1:265467-268064 GCF_000951045.1 Mandrillus leucophaeus
AACTGGTCAGAGCCAGATGTGGCTGGAAGAGCAGAATCCGAGTGTGACTGCTTTGTAGAGAGACAGCATTCACTGAGCCCTCAGGGAGCAGCACAGTCAAAATAACATCTGCAAAATTTGGCAAACTGAAATTTTAAAAATATGACAAAAGTGATCAACCATGGCAAGATGGCTGAATAGGAACAGCTCCAGTCTACAGATGCCAGCATGAGTGATGCAGAAGACGAGTGATTTCTGCATTTCCAACTGAGGTACCAGGTTCATCTCACTGGGGCTTGTCAGACAGTGGGTACAGCCCATGCAAGTGTGAGCCGAAGCAGGGCGGGGCATCACCTCACCTGGGAAGTGCAAGGGGCCGGGGAATTCCCTTTCCTAGCCAAGGGAAGCCGTAATAGACGGTACCTGGAAAATTAGGACACTCCCACCCTAATACTGCACTTTTACAATGGTCTTAGCAAACGGCACACCAGGAGGTTGTATCCCGTGCCTGGCTCAGAGGGTCCCACGCCCACTGCGCCTTGCTCACTGGGAGCACAGCAGTCTGAGATCAAACTGCAAGGTGGCAGTGAGGCTGGGGTAGGGGCGTCCACCATTGCTGAGGCTTGAGTAGGTAAACAAAGCGGCCTAGAAGCTCGAACTGGGTGGAGTCCACCACAGCTCAAGGAGGCCTGCCTGCCTCTGTAGACTCCACCTCTAGGGCAGGGCATAGCGGAACAAAAGGCAGCAGAAACTTCTGCAGACTTAAACGTCCCTGTCTGACAGCTTTGAAGAGAGTAGTGGTTCTCCCAGCACAGAGTTTGAGATCTGAGAATGGACACACTGCCTCCTCAAGTGGGTCCCTGACCCCTTAGTAGCCTAACTGGAAGCCACCTCCCAATAGGGACCATCTAACACCTCATACAGGCGGGTGCCCCTCTGAGACAAAGCTTCCAGAGGAAGGATCAGGCAGCAACATTTGCTGTTCTGCAATATTTGCTGTTCTGCAGCCTCCACTGGTGATACCCAGGCAAACAGGGACTGGAGGGGACCTCCAGCAGACTCCAACAGACCTGCAGCCGAGGGTCCTGACTGTTAGAAGGAAAACTAACAAACAGAAAGGACATCCACACCAAACCCCATCTGTACATCACCATCATCAAAGCCCAAAAGTAGGTAAAACCACAAAGATGGGGAGAAACCAGAGCAGAAAAGCTGAAAATTCTAAAAATCAGAGCACCTCTTCTCCTCCAAAGGAACACAGCTCTTCACCAGCAATGGAACAAAGCTGGATGGAGAATAACTTTGACGAGTTAAGAGAAGAAGTCTTCAGATGATTGGCAATAACAAACTTCTCGAGCTAAAGGAGGATGTTCAAACCCATCGCAAGGAAGCTAAAAACCTTGAAAAAAGATTAGACGAATGGCTGACTGGAATAAACAGCATGGAAAAGACCTTAAATGACCTGATGGAGCTGAAAACCATGGCACGAGAACTATATGACGCATGCACAAGCTTCAGTAGCCGATTCGATCAAGTGGAAGAAAGGGTATCAGTGATTGAAGATCAAATGAATGAAATGAAGTGAGAAGAAAAGTTCAGAGAAAAAAAGAGTAAAAAGAAGGTTTTTCAGTTTTCATGTACCCAGTCCTGAATGACTACTGGGTACATAACAAAATGAAGACAGAAATAAAGATGTTCTTTGGAACCAGTGAGAACAAAGACACAACATACCAGAATCTCTGGACACATTTGAAGCAGTGTGTAGAGGGAAATTTATAGTGCTAAATGCCCACAAGAGGAAGCAGGAAAGATCTAAAACTGACACCCAAACATCACAATTAAAAGAACTAGAGAAGCAAGAGCAAACACATTCAAAGGCTAGCAGAAGGCAAGAAATAACTAAGATCAGAGCAGAACCGAAGGGGATAGAGACACAAAAAACCCTTCAAAAAATCAGTGAATCCAAGAGCTGGTTTTTTTTGAAAAGATCAACAAAATTGATAGACTGCTAGCAGGACTAATAAAGAAGGAAGGAGAGAAGACTCAAACAGACGCAATAAAAAATGATAAAAGGGATCTCACCACTGATCCCACAGAAATACAAACTACCACCAGAGAATACTATAAATACCTTTATACAAATAAACTAGAAAATCTAGAAGAAATGAATAAATTCCTGGACACATACACCCTCCCAAGACTAAACCAGGAAGAAGATGAATCCCTGAATAGACCAATAACAAGCTCTGAAATTGAGGCAATAATTAATGGTCTACCAACCAAAAAAAGTCCAGGACCAGACAGATTCACAGCCGAATTCTACCAGAGGTACAAAGAGGAGCTGGTACCATTCCTTCCGAAACTATTACAATAAATAGAAAAAGAGAGAATCCTCCCTAACTCATTTTATGTGGCCAGCATCACCATGATACCAAAGCCTGGCAGAGACAAAACAAAAAAAGAGAATTTTAGACCAATATCCTTGAATATCAATGCAAAAATCCTAAATAAAATACTGGCAAACCAAATCCAGCAGCAATCAAAAAGCTTATCCACCACGATCAAGTTGGCTTCATCCCTGGGATGCAAGACTGGTTCAACATGTTCAAATCAATAAA
>NW_012101297.1:274039-292034 GCF_000951045.1 Mandrillus leucophaeus
ATTCTTATTAAGTTAAAGCCTTGGTTGCTTTTTCTGGTTCTTTAATGTGTGTTAGTTTGGATGCCTAGACAAGAAGGTAAATGTTTCGGGTTGCTCTGTTCTGAATGTGTTCCCCAGAGTTCATGTGTTGGAATCTTTTGTTTTTTTGTTTGTTTGTTTGTTTTTTGTTTTTTGTTTTTGAGACAGAGTCTTGCTGTGTCACCCAGGCTGGAGTGCAGTGGTGCGATCTTGGCTCACTGCAAGCTCTGCCTCCCGGGTTCACGCCATTCTCCTGCCTCAGCCTCCTGTGTAGCTGGGACTAAAGGCGCCCGCCACCACGCCCGGCTAATTTTTTTTTTTTTTTTAATAGAGATGGGATTTCACTGTGTTAACCAAGATAGTCTCGATCTTCTGACCTCGTGATCCGCCCACCTTGGCCTTCCAAAGTGCTGGGATTACAGGAGTGAGCCACCATGCCCAGCCAGAAACTTAATTCCCAATGAAACAGTGTTGAGATGAGGGGCGTTTAAGAGGTGATTAGGTCATGAGGGCTTTGCCCTTATTAATGCCGTTATTGCAGGAGTGGGTCAGTTATTCAGAGAGTGAGTTCCTGCTAAGAGGATGAGTTCAGTTCCTTTCCCTCATTTCTCTCACTTGAGTACATGCTTGCTTGCCCTTCTGCCTTCTGCCTTCCCCTATGGGATGACACAGCAAGAAGGACCATGCCAGATGCAGCCCTCTTGATCTTGGACTTCCCAGCCTCCAGAACTATAAGAAATAAATCTCTGTTCTTTATAAACTACCCAGTCTCAACTATTCTGTTACAGCAGCATAAAATGGACTAAGACAAAGAGCAAATATCTTTGCTTCTCTTAGATTTGCCCTGGTAGGGCTTCTGGCTTTGTAACGCTAGTTACAGGATTGCAACCTGAAGCTCTCAACAAGTCATTTTCCCTTAACTAAACAACAGAAAGTCCTGCTTTCTTACAGTCCTCTCTGCTGTGCAGCACCTGCTCATAGCTCCTGGTCAGGATGGATTGCCCAGGTGCCCATTGGTAACTTTCCAAGTTAAATTGGAGGTTCTAAATAATATGTCCTTTGAAAGAAAGTGACACTGGCTGGGCGCGGTGGCTCAAGCCTATAATCCCAGCACTTTGGGAGGCCGAGATGAGCGGATCATGAGGTCAGGAGATCAAGACCATCCGGGCTAACACGGTGAAACCCCGTCTCTACTAAAAAATACAAAAAACTAGCTGGGCGAGGTGGCGGGCGCCTGTAGTCCCAGCTACTCGGGAGGCTGAGGCAGGAAAATGGCGTAAACCCGGGAGGCAGAGCTTGCAGTGAGCCAAGATCTGGCCACTACACTCCAGCCTGGGCAACAGAGTGAGACTCCGTCTCAAAAAAAGAAACAAACAAAAAAAAGAAAGTGACACTGCCCTTTCCATGGAGTGAGCGTACAGGGACAGAATCTTGTGCAAAGAGAACGAGGCAGAGAATTCCAAGATCCGCAGCCACTGAACTGATGGTGAAAGTGGAAGGACAGGCTGAACGTGCTTGAAATGCTGCATGCCCTGAGCCCTGAGCAGTTAGAAAGCCCCGGCATTTGATGCATGATGGTAAAAAGAGGCGTCTAATTTGAGTGACAGACCTCCCACCTCAAATGGAAGCAGTTCCTGTAGGGCTCTTCAGCACGAGAAGCGGCTGCCAGGTGGAGCTGGTTGTGTGGCTGTAGAGACAAGGCTCTGGCTGCTGGCATTGAAAGCAACCGCACAGGAGAGGAAATGAAACCCAAATTCATGGAGATATTTGTAAGTTGTGTGCAGTATATTTACATAAGAACATCCAACTAAAACATCAGCTGGTAAGCCATTCAACTAAAGGCAAAGCTTTTAGAGTGTGTGTGTGTGTGTGCGTGTGCACGTGTGCACGCACATGTGTATAAATGCCTAGGGAAAAAAAACTATAAGACTATTTTCCAAACTGTTCATAATGGTTAACCTTGGAGAAGGGAGGGAGGGCGGGGAGGTAAAGAGGAAGTGTCTCTCAGTCAGGGTTCAATAAGAGAAGCAAAACCACTGGGAGATAATGTGGACATCATCTCATTGGCCTTATTCAGTTTTATCTGCATGTGATACTGGAGCTTGCAGTCCACAGGGCAGGCAGTCAGGAAGGGGCGACGGATAGAAAGTGGGAGAGATCAAGATGTTGGAACACCAAGCACGAGCTGGAGCCCCATGAGAATGGGCTAAAACTTGCATGAGTTCTTTTGCATCTGGCATTGATGGTGTGGATGTCCTGCAGAAGCTGGGATCTTCATCACAGAGCAAAACACAAGCACCTGGCCTGGGATTCAGAGAAGCTGGTGGGGGATCCAGGGGAAGGAGGAGAAGTAGCAGGCCTAGCTGCTGCTTTGCACTGAAGACATGAATCAGCAGATCAGTAAAAACATGCATGACCTACAGAACGGTGCTATTTCCTTTCCACCTTCCAAACCTCCCAAGAGTGTCTCTTGTGGTGGCCCCTAAGCAGAAATATCCAAGAAAGGGAAGTCTGGGAAATGTAGTCCAGGCCAGCTTAATCAACACATCCCAAAGCTATTTAGAGGAATTTTATATTTTCTTGTACATCCTTCTGGGTTGTTTGAATCATTTTACAATGTGACTGTATAAATGTGTTTCTGTGAATTAAAAAAAAAAAAGTGAAATCATTTGATTAAAAAAAAAAAATACGTGGGCCAGGCATGGTGGCTCATGCCTGTAATCCCAGCACTTTGGGAGGCCAAGGTGGAAGGATTGCTTGAGCCCAGGAGGTTGAGGCTGCGGTGAGCTGTGTATGATTGGGCCACTGCACTCAAGCCTGGGTGACAGAGTGACACACCAGCTCAAAAAAAAAGAAAGGAAAAAAGAAAGAAGGGAAATAAAACTCTTCTATCCAATGAGGTTCAGAGTTTAGTTGTCTAGTGAACAGCCTACTGAGATGAGTGGGAAATTTGGTCTTCCCCCACCTGGTCCCAGCACTGTCCCCTCTCACTGTGCTGATGTAGTCACCACCCTAGCTGGCCTCCCTGTTCCAGTCTGTTCCTGTTTCAGTCAGAGTGATTTTTTTTTTCAAATGCAAATTGGATGTTGTTGTGTGTCTATTTAAATTGGATGTTGGTGTGTGTGCTCCAGTGGTTTTTATATTGCCTTTAGAATGAAATCATAAATCACAACTCTTTACTCTGGGAACCCAAAGTCTCTGCGATGCTCTTACTCTGGGTTTCTCTCCATCTGCCTCTGTCTCTTCCCCACCCTTCCTCTCCCCTTCAGTGGTCACAGAGCCTTTGTGTGTGATAAAATTATCATGCATATAATAGTAATTACAAAGCTATCCATTTATGGATTGCCTACTATGCCCAGTGTCGTGCTAGGTGCCTTGAGTTCATGCTTTTATTTAATATCCACAGCTTCTCTAACGGCGTTTACCTGTCCCTATTTTACAGAGAAGGGGGACGCTGAGAAGCATGCCCGAAGTCTCACGGGTAGTAAGTGGCTCCACCAGGATCGGAGCCTGGAAGTGTCTGCCTCCCAAATCCATGAGGACAATATTCAGCAGCCATCCTATTAGCAGGCCTTTCTCCTTTCCCTGTCACGTTGTTTTGTGGTTGTGTAGCTGTCTTTTCCCTGGACAGTAAGCTGGAGGGGGGCCAGGATCTGATCTGAATGTTTGGTCATCTCCTGAACCTCACAGAGTGCTTGCGCGCATTAGGTAATCACGCGGCATTTGTCGAAAGCATCCATGTGCCAGGCACTTGCTGAGTCTTGGAGTCGAGGCTAAGGTCAGGGCGGACCAAACAGTACAGTTGCTGTCTCGTGGTGCCTGTGCTCTGTAGTAGGGGAGATAGCCTCATGCTGTAGTTACAGCTGTGGTAGGGCTGTGGAGGGTGCTGGGGAACATGTGAGTGGGGTAGGGGGCGGTGAGAGTGGCCTTGGGCAGGAAGGAGCCCCACAGAGAGGCATTTGGCCTGTGACACGTAGGAAATGGGAGTCTCTTGGAAGCATCAGCTTTGTCTCCCTGACTCCCTGTGGAGTTGTGCATTGGCACTTGTCTGTGTTCCTTGGCCAGTAATGGAATAGATTGATCCTTCCCATCCTTGCACTTAGAAAAACTCAGCCCAGCGCTACAGCCATCTTTGTACCCCATGGTAACAAATTGTCCCTCCACCCCTTTGTCAGGCTGCCCTGCTAGGCTGCATATTGTTACCCTAGCCCCCCTCCCCACTCCTGCCGCCACAACCAGCTCCCGGGATGCGTCACTGCTCCTTGACTTGTGCTTCTGGTTCCACCAATGCCGTGGCCTGGTGGAACAACTGAATGGGAGCTTGATATTTTCTTACTTCCTAGAAATAGGTAGACACTTTTTATTGTTCACTTCTGGAGAAGGAAGGGGAGTCGTTTTATTCATTTTTAAGGAGACTGATAGCTTCAGTTTGCTGGGAACTTACAATGTGCTCTACACTGAGCACACACTATGTGTTATGCACTTTATGCTCACAAAACGCTTTGGGGCAACCCCATTCCAAAGGTTAAGACACTGTGGTGTTATGAGGTTAATTTGTCCAAAGTCCCACAGTGCTCACTGCATAAAAACTGGACTGTGATGCCTTCTAGAGGACTCTGGTGTTCCACATCAAGCCTCCAGCCTCCAACCTGGAGGAGAAAAGTTTCCGATGACAGCCACTTGAGCTACGATACTAGGCTTACCGTTGGAGTCAAGGCCAAATGCACCTGCCTGTAGGGTGGGGATGGGGTGGGGAGGGAATGGGTCCTCTGCTGCATGTATGTTTCACTAACTGGTGATTTAAAAAGGGGGGCACATGGCCCAGCACGGTGGCTCACGCCTGTAATCCCAGCACTTTGGGAGGCTGAGGTGGGAGGATTGCTTGAACCCAGGAGTCTACCCAGTAGGCAGCGTGGCAAAACTGCATCTCTACAAAAAGTACCAAAAAAAAAAATTAGCTGGGCCTGGTGGAGCACACCTGTAGTCCCAGCTACTCAGGAGGCTGAGGTAGGAGGATCACTTGAGCCTGGGAGGCTGAGGCTGCAGTGAGCCGTGATCACACTACTACACTCCAGCCTAGGGCAAGACCCCGTCTCAAAAAAAAAAATAATAAAAACAGGGAGGAGGCACAACCCTCGCAGAGCACGCAGGCGCCCACCCCCTACTGAACACCATCAACTGTAAGAGCCCATTTTGAAGTCCGTCACTCACATTCAGCTGTTTTTCTGGAAAATTTCTACCATAGATGGCTTTTCCTGAGCCTGCCAGATTGAGAATAGGTCCCCGGGATGGGAGGCATCACTGAAGAAGAAGCTGCAAGTGGTCGTCATTGCCTGAAAACAGAATCTGTTTCTTTTCACAAGCCCCTACAAAGACTATTTTGACAGTTCTCTTCAGACCTGTGGTGGGCTGACTCTCACTCCCTCTGCCCTGCAGGTGCTGGGCTCCTGCGGCTGGATCTACCGTTCTCCATTCTTTCCCTGCCCTCAAGTGTCAGAAATGGGAGAGGAAAGTTGGGTATTTAATATTCTTTGATGGAGTTTATAAGTATCCCAATTAGTGATTTTCCAGCATATTAAGAATTCTGTGCCTCATCTCACGCTGCCTTTCAGAGTTCTGTAAACACAAGGGCATGAATTCTTGACGGATTCTGGCTTTCTGATGTATTTTCCCCCAAGGTACTTAATCAAGGAATGTAAGTCATTTACCTTCTCCAGGCATCCTCCTCTTCTTCCCTGGAGAATGTTGTGAAGTCTTTCTCGTTTTTCCGTCCACTCTGAACCCTTTCAAGGACCAAGGTCTGTGCTGCAATGATGCAGAACTTTGCCCCTAGAAGTTGCTTTCTCCCCTAACTGGGAGGGCAGAGCCCTGCTCTCAGTAGGGCTCCCAGGACAAGGCTGTGTGTAGTAAACGTCTGTCTGTTGTGGTTTGTTCCAGAGCTGGTGATGCTGCTGGAGTGGTGGTCGGGCACGGAATGCACCATCTTCACGGACCCGCGCGCCTACCCCAAGTATGGGAAGGAAAATGCCATCGTGGTTCTCAACCACAAGTTTGAAATTGACTTTCTCTGTGGCTGGAGCCTGTCCGAACGCTTTGGGCTCTTAGGGGTAAGTCGGAAGTACATTCGTCCCTGCTTCACACATTTCTCTGGTTCAGCCCCACCACTTGTCCTTTTGCTCCTGGTGGTTCAGAACTTGCAGAAGAATCAGCAGAGTTTCTACTTGATGAAACGGTCCTAATAAACTGCTTTTTATTCTGGCTTGGAGTCAGGCTTAACAGCTTCTTATGGGCAATCATAGGAGGTACTTGACAATTGCTACCTGCCAGCCATTTTACATGCGATTCATTTATTTAATCCTCACAGCAACATGAATAGATGATGTGCCACACTCCATTTTTTAAAAGCTAAGTCATATAGAGCTTAATATTCGGCTCAGAGCCACACAACTGTAATTAGATTTGGATTTCACTCCCATCCATATTTCTTCATTCCACGCTCTGCTGCCTCCTTGGCTAAGAGGCAGACATCACCTCTGCATTTTGATCCTTGAAGGCTTAAGAATTTTGAGTCCCTAAGTGAGAGAGTGAACTGCAAAATTCAGAATTATTCTGAAATTCTGGTTTTTTCCCCGACTAGTTTGACTTCTTGCACGTGGCTTGCATGCCTTTGGAACAGGATCTCTTCAGCTGGCTTTTGTCATCTGTAACACACTGCAGCATGTAGCGGTTGAACCTGTGTCACGTAGCTGTATCAGAGCCATCTGCGGCACTCAGCTATTCCAGTAGGAATCACGGTGTCCATTGGTCCGGGGCCCGGAGAGGTCCTAAGAGTTTGATCCAGAACTTGGAGATGAGGTTTTGCACCTGGGAACAATGCCCTGTAGATAGATAAGGGGGCTGCTGAAATCACCTTGTTTTTTGGTATCCCCTGAAGACAAAATCGTGGTGTTTAGAATATAGAAGATTCGAGATAGGGGCCATGAGATAGGGGCCATGAGGCCATGGAGGACGTAGGGGACTAGAAGGTTCAGTGGGTCTGGATCCTGGAGGCAGATGAAGAGAGCCTCCTGCCCACTGTTTCTCCTTTTGTTTTCCTGTTTTTTCTCCCAGGGCTAACTTGATATCTGCTTGTGTGTACACGTGTGTGTGTGTGTGTGTGTGTGTGCGCGCGCGTGTGCGCAAATATATTTCTAGGAACAAGAGCAAACATCCTAGTAACTACCATTCTCTGATGTGGAGAACTTGGGCAGAGATCTGAGTTACAGCTTTGTGGATTTATTCTCTCTGACGAGAGATCACCCCTTAGAATGTCATGGTCCTAACCCCGTCATGGATCCCAGGGGTGAATGGCAGGGTTCACCTCCTGCCCAGGAGGAAGGGTATGGGGTGCCGGTGTGTCTTGGCTGTCAGGTCACTTGTCTTACCACCTTTACAGCTAGGCTTTCTGAGGTGCCAGCGTCTCCTGGAATTCCAACTGTAGTTTAGAGGCAGCTGGTGATTTTCCAGGCTTTGAAAACCTTCTGGTGGTGTTCATGCTTAGAATGGGGAAACAGTCATAATTCGTGGACCAGGAGTCTCTGAGGTAGAACAGAAAGCCTGTTGAACTTGGGGGTGCCTTCCAATCCCTGCTTGCCCCTTGGTGGTGTTACGCCCACGAGCTCACTCTGTGTGCTGTTCACTTTATTTCTGTAATTTCTAATTCTCAGGATATTATTATCCACATTTTGTAAATAAATCCCCAGAGCCCCAGTTTGGCTGAGTGATTTGCCCGAGGACAATAGCTCCTAAGTCTGCTTTCAAAGCTTCTGCTCTTTCCCCTGGAAGATGTTGGGGGCACAAAAGCAGGGGCCCTGGGGCCCAAGACCTGCTCCAGAAACAGGGCCCTGACCATCCTAAAATGACGGAGGCCAGCTGCAGTCAGGACCAGGTTTCTAACACCTTCCTGGCTTGTGATGTGCGAAGGCCTCATTCTGAGAGGTGCGAGTCACCCGCACCTTCCTGGGGTTGGGGATGGCGTTGCAGGAGCTGGCAGAGCAGGGCCGTGCGCAGAGATGCTGGAGCAGCACCCAGATGCCCAGCACTAGCAGGCACGGGGACAGGCACAGATGAGGGAGAAGGTGAGCCCCGCAACACATGCAGGGAGGGACCCAGGCCCAGAGAGGGGACATAGCCCAGAGACAGGAGGAGACTTTCGTGGAGTGAGAATTTAATCTCAGCACCATTTAGGGTTTTACTCCCAAAGGCTTCTGAATCCGTGATCACTTTACAACTCTGAGCATAAGGGTGGGAGCGCTGATGCCGGAAAGCAAGTCAACAGCGCACCCATCCCACCTGCAGCCTAGGGACCACATCTCTCCACCCTTGATTTCGTCAGTGATACTGTTTTTATAGGATACTGTATTTATAGGACTTCACTCATTACTATCAACACCCAAACAACTAATGCTGTGTGTCAGGGGGTCTGCGCCCTGCCACTGATGGTGGAAACTATGCTTAGGATTAGAGGCTTTGGGGACTCCACTTACAGGTGAAATAGGCAGGTCTGGGAGCCTGGGGCCAGGGCAGTGCCTCTTCTGTTCTCGCTGGGAGTTTGGGAGCCTTGCTCAGTGGGGGCCTTGGGGTTTCTGGATTCTTGCTAAAATGCTTCCTTAAGCCCTGAGGCCTCTCTTCTCCAGACACCACAGAAACAGCCAGTGCCGTTGCTGTGCACATTCTCACAAAGCAAGGTGCTACACAGAGCAGGCACCAGCAGAGGACAGAGTGGGGCAGGCACATGGCAGGCGCTGGCCAGGGCGGATGGGAGCTGCCAGCCTGTACCCTCTCAGGGAACCCGCTCACCACATCACAGGGAACAGCTTTGCCAGCTACTGGAGAGCTGTGGCCCAGGTGGACACGTGATGGTGGCTGAGATGGCTGATTCTCATCTCTGCCACCCTGGAAGGGGTAAGGAACAGCATTGCCTTATATTCATTGTTCAGCAGCATCTTTTATCTTCAATGACCTTCAGAAAAAAAAAGAAAAGAAAAACCTCATTCATCTCTCTGTTTTTTCTTAAATAACACATGATGTTGAGATCCTTCTGGAGTCTGTGGAATTTGCTTTTTAAAGAAGAAAGGAACAGAAGAAGGTTCCTGACCAGGCATATTTCATCCTCACCTATCACAGCCCAAGAGGAAATGAGTTTAAATTGAAGTCAATGAAATTTGCAGAAATTCGTGAAAGTGGCATTTTTAAATGTAAAATTGGTCTTTTGGGGGAAAGTAACGGAATTGTCTTTTTAACAAAGAGGCTTTCAACCTTTTAAATGTACTCAAGATCCCATGTGGCCACTGCTCACTGCAGTGCCTGTCCCCAGAGGCTCTGGTTCTCCTGGGAGCCGGTGCTTCCTGGCGTGTGCCAGGGCTCCAAAGGCTTTGGTTGATCTTGGAGTCACACGCTGAACCTTTCCCCCCTTGGAGGTGAGAGTGACACGCAGTCAGCTGGGGCACAGGTCACTAAGGTGCCCGACAAACCGTGGTGTGCAAGCGCAGGTCAGGTTCCTGAGGCTTCACGTCCCCGTTTGCTTATTGTTTTCCCTTAGCAGGCCCCGGCTAGTTACATAAGAGCGTGATCGTTCAGTCTCCGGGCAGCGCCAGGCCCTGGCAAGCACGCCATGAGCGTAGCTATTATTATATTAGCAGTATTTATCTGCCGGGCCAACTGGGATATTTGTCTTCAGATGCTTAAAGAAGCCATGTGGGTTAGTCATCCATGGCAGCGTGATGAGACCCAAAACATAGCGGCTTAAAACAACAAGCGTGTCATAAAGATCCCCTGCCTGTGTGGTCGGGAATCCAGGTGCAGCTGAGCAGGGGACCTGGCAGCGCCTCTCAGGAGGGGCCTGTGTGTGATCTGCCTCCAAGCTTGCTCACGGATTTGCCCGGCCTCCATCCCTCGCCACACAGGCTTGTTTTAAAACACAGGGCTTCCCGGAATATGGCAACTGCACCCCTGAGGGTGAGCCATGCAAGAGAGAGTGAGTGGGCACCCGGGCAGGAGCCACGAAGCTTCTGTAACCGGGGCCCGGGAGAGACCTCCCATCCCTTCTATCCAGACTGTTTGTTGGAAGTGGATCAGTAAGCACAGCCCATGCCTCAGGGATGTGGGGTGGGGGGCACAGGGGCGTGGATGCCAGGAGGCCAGGATCACAGGGCCCCTCGGCAGCTGCCCACCCCACGGTGACATGACGTTTGGTCTGAGACCTTCCCTTGCCCTCTTAGTAAACATGTAATACAGCTGGGCCTGAACACAGATCGAAATGTTGCATTTCTGGCCTGGCACAGTGGCCCACGCCTGTAATTCCAGTGGTTTGGAAGGCCAAGATGGGAGGATGGCTTGAAGCCAGAAGTTTGAGACCAGTCTGGGCAGCATAGTGAGATCCCCGTCTCTATAAACATAAATCAATAAATAAAACAAATGAAAAATAGCAGCATTGCATTTCTTTGCACAGAGAAAGGTGAGAGGGGGAGAGTGGCATTATCCCTCCTAGGCAGAGGGCCTGCGTGTGAGGGTGCCCATGAAGCCCTGTACTGCCTCTTTAAACAGAAGGATTTTCGATGATGACAACGATAGCAGTTGATATACCTTCAAAATCCGTGTCCAGCGAGTGTTGATTGTGTGTGGTTTCTCCAGGAGACCATGTTCATGCAGCAGAGCATTGTTTCACCCGCCTTTACCCCAGCTTCTTCACACGTGCGCTTCCAAGTGCCCTTTGGCTGAAGAGAAGTTAGAAGTTCCCACATATGGAGGAGTGTTTTCGGTGCCCACCACCATGGTTTTGTCAGCTCTGTAGGGTGGTGTTCACCCTCCTCACCACTGGCATCACCTGAGTGTATGGCAGATGCCCTCTGCTTCCCGCCATCATGCAAGTTCATCCTCAGCTGTGCAGGCAGCAGGAGTGGGCAGGGATGCCACCCTCTGCCTCTTACCATTCACTCGTTTGGCAGGTGTGCTGGGATCTGGAATCACATGGATGAGGAACCCGGTAATGGTGATGACCGAGGTAGCCAGGTGAACCACTGGCCAGGGCAAGTAGTGGGCAGCTCACGGGACTATGGCTGCACCGTGGGTTCATACCGACTGCCATCCTGGAGGTGGTAGCGCATGCTCGCCTGTAAAAGTCCAGTCCCACAATGGACACACCGGGGTCTTCTTCTTTGTTGACCAGGATCCTCTGGCAGTGTCTTTAACAAGCCAGAGTCTGATCCCACCAATCATAAAGCCAGGGTTTCTTAAAGCACGGGGCTTCTTCCTCCTCTGTGCGCAGCCTCAGTAAACGGTCACAGCCTGTGCTATCTGCTGTACACCGACTCAGTATCATCCTATGAACCGCCCCCTTTCTCACTCCCACCTGCTGTGCGCGTAGTGTGCGCGTAGTGTCCTCTGATGCCCTGTCCGCCTGTGCTTCCTGCAACTGTTCAGCAAGCACCTATTGGCTACAGAGTGCTGGGCAAGGCCAGTCGCTCCTATTACGTTCTGTCCTGGGGACATCCTGTTTTCCCACCTGCCCCTGTACTGCTTCTGCTCTGTTT
The DNA here is from genome assembly GCF_000951045.1 of Mandrillus leucophaeus. Classification (NCBI taxonomy): domain Eukaryota; kingdom Metazoa; phylum Chordata; class Mammalia; order Primates; family Cercopithecidae; genus Mandrillus; species Mandrillus leucophaeus. Next base: position 285,628 of record NW_012101297.1, read on the forward strand.
CCCATCTGCAGGGCTAACGCCAACCCACAAGGGCTGGGCTGCCCGTTCAGAAGAGAAACTGGGAAGGGGCCATGAGGACCTGTGTCCAGGCAGGGTGGACAAGGGCTTTGTGCAGGGAGCTCCTCTCCCATCTTTGTGTCCTCACAGCCGTGACCACGGCCCCTCAAAGCAGAGCCAGGAGTGATCGGTATCCTGCTGGTTCAAGCCTCCATGTTTGTCCTCCGAATGGTGCTCTTCTCTCTGCACATCTGCATACCTGTCAAACCTAGAATAGTTTGGGGCCTGGTAAACGGGGTGAGGTTGGCTGGAGGGGGCCAATCAGGAGTGCAAGAGCCCCACGTACTCTGCCCCACGTGGATAGAGGATAAGTCTCTAATTCCAGCCTGAGGTGAATTCTTAGAGAGTGCTTTCATTTCGCGTTTGCTGTATGCATTTCCCCTACGACTGTGACTAATTGTGGAACAGCGTTCATTTTGTTTTGAGACTCTCTTGAGAATTTTCTGGCAGTGTAAGGTCTACACCATTTTCCTCTCAGCATCAGAGAAGGCAGAAAGCAAGAGAAAGGAATGCAGTGTGAGCAAGGCCAGGCACACTTGTGCTACCGCAGTTGGCAAGAATGGAGTCTATAATCCTAGCACTTTGGGAGGCCAAGGTGGGTGGATCACCTGAGGTCAGGAGTTCGAGACCAGCCTGGCCAACATGATGAAACCTTGTCTCTACTAAAAATACAAAACAAGCAAACAGAAAAAATAGCTGGGTGTGGTGGTGGGCGCCTGTAATCCCAGCTACTCCAGAGGCTGAGGCGGGAGAATTGCTTGAAGCCGGGAGGTGGAGGTTGCAGTGAGCTGAGATTGCACCACTGCACTCCAGCCTGGGCAACAAAGCAAGACTCCATCTCAGAAAAAAAAAAAAAAAAAAAAGGCTGGGTATGGTGGCTCACACCTGTAATCCCAGCACTTTGGGAGGCCAAGGTGGGTGGATCACCTGAAGGTCAGGAGTTCGAGGGCAGACTAGCCAACATGGTGAAACCCCGTGGCTCTACTGAAAACACAAAAAATTAACCAAGTCAGGCATGGTGGCGGCGGCCTGTAATCCCAGCCACTTGGGAGGCTGAGGCAGGAGAATCGCTTGAAGGAGGCAGAGATTGTAGTGAGCTGAGATCGCGCCATTGTACTCCAGCCTGGGCAACAAGAGTGAAACTTCGTCTTAAAAAAAAAAAAATGGAGTCTCTCACGTTTTGATGAACATACACACATACATGCATGCGTGCACAGAAACTGGTTCATTATTTTGAGCTCCAGTCTTTTCTGCATTTTGTTGTAACTTGGGGCAGGTTTCGGAGATTCCAGGCCCATACCATCCTCTCTTGCGCACACCTTTCTTGTCAGAAGGGGTCTGTACAACAACTTCCTGGCAGAGTTGAGTGGCAGAAATGGAACACAGAAACTGAAACTTTCTGCTTCTCCCTTCCCGCTAGACTGTGAGCACCTCAAGGCCAAGGTAATCCTAACCAGCGTTGTGTTCTCAGCGCCTGCAGAGTGCCTGGCATAGGGAGCTTCTTAATCAATACCTTTGCACAGACAGAGCAGCCTGGGGTTGAAGATTCCAATTCGATGAGCTTACGCACCATACATTAGAACGGAGGCTGTGCTATGTGGGACTCAGGAGGACTCTGGAGCGATAGGGCTGGATGGCTTGTCTGGGGCTCCAGGGAACTGAAACATTTGCTACAGTGTCTCCAGCTGGTAGTTAAGAAAACAGTCAAAGGACTCAAAGGCAGGCTGTTGAGCCTGCTTTATTGTTAAGGAACAGCTCACCTGTTTTCCAAGTTCCACTTAAGAGACCTCAGTTTTTATATTTAGTAGAAATAAATGACCTTGACTCATTTGACTAACTGGTAACCCTACTGGGAAACCTTCAGCAATGACTGGACGTTTGCAAACAAAGCTGGCCACAGAGCCTCAGCCCCTGAGGGGTTCCTTGCTGGTGTTAGTGGGGGTGGAGGCCGTGCAGGAGCAGGACACCCTGCTGCTCCCAGCCATACTGCATGCAGCACCGGGGTTTGGAATCTTCATCTGAAGCCTTGGTGAATAGCCATTTTGGAGAAAACCCTAACTAGAATGGCCTCATTCCGATCCCTTTTCACCCCAGAGGCTGTGGAGCTTCTGAAAGTCAGGGTCGGAGTACCGGGTCTCAGGCCCTCTCTGCATCAGCTCTTCCCAATGCCCAGGGTCTCTGCAAGGGCGGGCCCACTTGCCAGAGTTGCAGACCAGGTCCTGGGCTGGCTGTGAGGGTCCTCAGGATGGGCCAAGTAGATTAGCCCCAAGCAGCTACCCTAAGACAATTCTCCTTTTCACTCTCTCTCTCCATAGTGGGTTACTCCATCTGAAAATTTTAGATTGTCCAAATATGCTTGTATCTAGACAGATCTATTGATAAATCTAACTCATCAGTAAATCCTTTCAGGTGGGCCTCCGAAATAAATCCAGCATTGGTGAAATTGGTATATTTTCTTGTACACTCTCTCTGAAAGCTGTTGGCATCACACATGGAAGCCTCTGAGTGGCCTGGGAAAGCCATGACAGTTTTAGCCTATTGTACCTTTTGCCTGGGGAACTGTCTGTATGTCTTAATAGTAGTTTCTAGTCTGTTTGTCATAAGTGAGTTAACTTGGGCAACTCTCTGTGCACGGGGACTCTTCAGTTGCGCTTAAATAAATGTAATCTATTGTTGTTACTGTGACGCTACAGCATGGCTTAGAAAATGGGTTGAATAAGGAGGTGTTCAGACACTGCTTGCTCTGTGATGAATATAATAGCTACGAGTTATTTAACGCCCGTGCTGAACTCTGTGCTTTTGTAGATGTTTCCATACATCATTCAGTCTTTACAGGGACACCAGGGGATATGTGTTGTCTTCCTCGTCACACAGAGGGGAAACAGGAGCTCAGGAAGGTTGGGTGTCTTGAGCACAGTCACACAGCCGGGTCGTGGTAGAGCCTGGTTAGAAACAGGACTGTCTCATTGCAGAGCTTTTCTTTTATGCAGCCCTGCCAGGAAAAGGGTATTGAGTGACATTTCTTCAGTCTGAAGACATAAAAGCTTCTACCTTAATATTTTAACATGTTTCTTACCAAACATAATTAACATCAAAACTAGGCGTATTGATGACATCCAAAATTTTAAGGCTGAAAGATGGATTAAGTCAGTATAAAGAAAGGTATTTCTCTTCTGTTCCTTTTGATCATCAAAAACACCTGTAATCCCAGCACTTTAGGAGGCCGAGGCAGGCGGATCACCTGAGGTCGGGAGTTAGAGACTAGCCTGGCCAACATGGTAAAACCCCGTCTCTACAAAAAATACTGAAATTAGCCAGGTGTGGTGGCAGGCACCTGTAATACCAGCTACTCAGGAAGCTGAGACAGGAGAATCACTTGAACCCGGGAGGCGGAGGTTGCAGTGAGCCAAGATTGCACCACTGCACTCCAGCCTGGGTGACAAGAGCAAAACTCCATCTAAAAAGAAAACAAACAAACAAACAAAAAAAACAACAAAAAAGCCAAAACTGTTTCTGGCCCAGACAGAACCTCAGTTATGTTCCCAAAGCAGGTGGTGAAAGCACGCTGATGTCAACCCCTTCTTAAAAATGACATTGTCACAGGAATACTGTGAAACACGCTTATAATAAAAAACTGGAGAATCTAACAAAATAAAAATCACTTATAAATGACTGTCCAGCAACAACTACTGTTATTTTTCTCTGCTTTACTTTTTTTCATAGTTATAATCATGCTATAGACTCACCTTTGTTCCAGATCTTTTAAAAATTTAGTATTTTACAATAAACGATTGCCTAGCCATTACACACTCATAGAAAGCAAGTTTTAGTGGCTCTGAATCAGGGGTTTGCACATGTTATCTGGAATGGGCCAGAGAACGAATAGTTTAGGCTCTGTGGATCAGAGCGTGTCTGTCACAAAACACTCCTGTGTGTAGCGTGAAGGCAGCTGCACACAAGAGGCACATGAGCAAGAGGCTGTGTGGCCACAGGACGTCACTTACAGAAGCAGCAGAGGAGCAAGCTTGTCCCGAGGGCAGCTGCTTGCTGACTCCTCTGTAGTGTTGTACAAGATGCGGTACACACCATAATCCACGGGACGCATCTACTGTGGGGCATCTAAACAGTTTTTGGTGATCTAACAGGGATGGAAATAGAGACTCCCGTCCCCGGTGACCATCTGTGGGTCTAGATACCCGCATCACTGTCAAAGTTATCGTTTCCATTTAGCAGCAGGTCATCAGAGGCCAGCCACTAGGACCCACTATAGCATTGTGGACAGGAAATACCCCTGAGAGTGCTTTTCCCCAGCAGAAGCCATGATTGGCTGCAAGGGACGACTCACCTTCCCAGGGCCAATAGCTGCTGCTTCCGTCTGCGGCCCCCTCCTGGCTGCAGAACCAATCGTAGTTCACAGCTCCTTCAGATTGTCGCATGTTTGGAATGAGTTCAGGTAAATATAATTTAAAAAAATATCATGGCCACAGCACACGTAAGCCCTCACACCCGCACCGGCGAGTTCAGCCACCCACCCACGGGGATGGTCCCGGAGTCCGATTTCATGGCTAAGTTCTCTTGGACAGAATCTGCATGTTGGACTTGTGTGAAAAACCAACTCCATCCGAAAATGGAGATGCTAAACTTGCAAGGTATCTGCCTTTTCTTCTCCAAGCGAGGGAAGAAGTGTCTTGTGTTTTTAAAGTAGGGTAGCAGTTGGCTGTTTAGACCTTCTTCTGTTCTGCCAGTAGGCTGGGGGACACGGCTTACTGACCCCGTGCCGGAGCTGTGGAGAGGCATGGGTGTAATGGGGAGTAGAGGAGAGAGGGCTGTGTTGAAGCTGGGGCTCTCCGTGCTGTGCGCATCCTAGGTTTAGAGCTGCTCCGACGGCTCACATCCCTGGCTCAGTCATCGACCCATTGATCAAGGAGCATCTTGGCCAGTTCCAAAATTAAGTTGAAAAGATAAACATCCATCAGATAAAAAGCAGTTTTTGTGTCTCCGCTGCCCTGTCCACCCCACTGAAGCCCTGGTCTTCCTCAGTGTAGGGGTCTGATGTAGTGGACACCTGGCTGGGGAGGGCCACACCAAGCCCTGGGGACCCAGGACTGCCCTGAGAATCCTCAGAGGAGACCTGTTGGGGCCTTGCTCGCGCACCTGCGTCAGCCTCAGGAGGGTCTCTGGCAGGTGCTTCTGCCCCGTCTCAGCCTCAAGGACATGCTGGCAGCGGGTGTGGAGGGCACCGAGCACATCTCCTGGTCTGGGTTTTACTTCCAGCTCAGACCAGCTGTGCCCAGAGATCCCACTGGGCTCTGCAGCCTGCTCTATGAGCGGAGACTCCCGTTTGCCTCAACTGCAGAGCTCGGCAGAGTAGGTCGAGCTGTCTCGGAAAAATCGAATTCAAATGAATCTTTGACCAGCAACTGTTCAAGAAGGATGTTAACCTCACGCCCAGGAATGCTACATTTTCTAGCATTTGACATTTTCGGCGATCAAGAATTACTATATTTTGTAATATCACAAAACTCAATGAGATCTGTAGAAAAGAGGTACATAAATTAGTGTCACACAGCTGCACGGCAGGCTTAGCGAGTGCATGGTGGTGATCACCTAGAAACCCTCTGGATGGTGGTGGGAGCATTGTCAGGACCCTGAATATCCATGACTGCTTGCTGCTGCCTTCTTGACTCCTGCTGTCCGCGCTGAGAACCAGCGTCCCCTTGCCTCCTGCCCCCACACTGGTAGGGTGAGCACAACCTGGACCTCTAGCTGAAGGGTGGGGAGGGCATCAGGGTCCATGGCCTCGACAACATATGTTCTGGGACTGGCCCGAGGCGTCTGGTGTGAATGTCCCCTCCTCTTTTTCTACTTCAGTCTCCAACAGCCCCGGGAGGTGGCTTTGATGTCTCCTTCATGGGCACCTGGGCTCCTTCCTCTGTTTCAGGGCTCCAAGGTCCTGGCCAAGAAAGAGCTGGCCTACGTTCCAATTATCGGCTGGATGTGGTACTTCACCGAGATGGTCTTCTGTTCGCGCAAGTGGGAGCAGGATCGCAAGACGGTTGCCACCAGTTTGCAGCACCTCCGGGACTACCCGGAGAAATATTTTGTACGTAGGCACCAGAGCAGCTGTGTCCCAAGGGCTCCTGCAGGACTGTGACCGTGGGACCCCCGTGTGACTTCCACAGGACACGTGACTGTGGGGCTGTGTGTGACTATGAGGTCGTGTGTGACCATGGGGCCACATATATATGACCCCAGGGCTGTGTGTGACTGTAGGGCTGTGTGTTACCGTAGGGCTGTGTGTGACCCCAGGGCTGTTTTGTGACCGTAGGGCTGTGTGTGACCCCAGGGCT